>NC_069138.1:52631391-52790334 GCF_026914265.1 Mya arenaria
CTTACCATATCAGGTATAGATAGATATCCAGTTGCAAACACAGGTGCAGTACCAGGAGCAGCTAGTGGTAACATGAAGGCGAACGAACAGGCAATCGCAGTGGTTTTCATCAAATACAGGGGGTTGATTCCGACAGTCAGAGGCTGGAATAAAGCAACGGGTTCATTTAATGGCTTAAAAAAGATCCAAAGTTGGGTTCCTTTATGGAATAATAACGATTGAAGTATAAAATTGTATGTGTATGAGATTTGAAGATCATGTATTTAAAACAATATATTTTTTAATACGCGTTAACGTTGCAGAAGAAAAAATGATATTGTGTAGATAAAACATGAATCATGATTTATCTGTGGATTTGGTTACACCTCTATCATGAAATCATGTGTTTATTTGTTGCTGAAATATCTACAAATTTCATCGTGCACACTCATGCTAGTAAAGGTATTTGAATACATAGAGAAAAGCTGTAATGCTAATACGAGTACCATATCTCTAAGAATCGGAATAAAAAGCTGAGCGGTTGCGGGGTTACTCATCACTTCTGTTACCATGCCAACAACAACTAGAATTATCACGTTAAGAACGATTGGTTCTGACTGTCCAAACGCCTTGAATTCATTTCAATCCAAATGGATAATCCGGATATCTGAAATAAAATATGAAGATTTGTTTTCTAATCAAAATCTACCTTTAACCATTCATTGATAAGAAAAGGTTTATATCTTAACAAAAACATTCGTTTCGTCATTCAACACAAAACAATAGATCGATAACAAGTAATTCATAGCATATGTAAAGAAAACGTTGTGTTAATCAATGTTTATACATTGATGAAAAGAAACATTTATTGCAATCGACAGAACATATGCGGTTATGACAAGGTAAGAAATATTGTGTAGGTCTTGGTCTTACCTGATTGGCTCTAGGCATTGCAAACCCTCCGCCCATCATACTCACTCCCCAAGCTGTTTTGTTACCATTTGCCATTTTAGGATCGGCGTATAAGACGGAATTCCTATAAAATGAGAAAAAAATAATACATCTCTACCTGTATGAATTGCTGTGCAAGAAGTCATCCTGAGACAATAGAAACGATGATCTAACAGCTACACAATTACTGATTAAAACTTTTATATATACATAAATTCTTAATTACTCAGTAGTACCTTTTCAACCATAATATTTCTTTTAAATTCAACAAAATTAGCGTCTGCATTCCATTAACTATTAAAATGATGTTTGAACACGAATTTAGGTTATTACCATCACCCCAACACCGAATGGTAGGTTTTTTCACTGGCAATATTAACAAAAGGGTGCTCAGAAAAATACAGGGTGTGGATTCTGATACCAAACTGAAAATAACAATAAAGTCATATCAGGGAAACATGGTGCGATCGAACTCAATGCATAAAATTCAGGCTTTAAACACGCTACTGTTATCATATTTGGACAAAGTGTTTCATTGGAAAAATGGTATAACGCAATTTATTAACGCCTGATAATAAGATAATCGTCTACCTAAACCCATTGTTTACGTCTTCATCAATAAAGATCTTCCCCCATCCGTCAATATTTGGCGGATTTCGAAACAGCCAAAACATCACCATGGAAGCAAACATGACAAGGACTTCTGTTTCTGCAAAACTAAAACGCAATGACATTCAATATAAATTATCAGTTAAATCAAAATACATTTCAGTTTCCAAATACAAAATGGATTTTAAACTAGAATAAAGTGTTGAACGCACGATAGAAGTCCAAGTGCTTTGGCACGTTTACGAATAACACCATCAATTGCCACTTTAGCTTCCGGATCCATCCGACGAAAGCAGCTGCAATAAAAACATAGAGTATGAGTATCTGACCTCTTGAAATAGTAAGTGACAACAAATAATTGAAAAAAAAGGAAGAACTAAACCAGTTGTTTATGACCACTATCTAAAATAGTATTTGAGGTATTCAATTGTCATTATATAGTTTAATCAGTTCCATGGTTCCATTGGATGTCATGTTTGTTGTATGTGCAAACAAGCAAGTTCTTTGTTAAGAATGGGATGAGGATCAAAAGAAAGTGCACGTTAAATAACTGAAGCTTAAATATTTTATAAATAAAGATTTGCGCCGTTCAGTATTGTTTCATATTTCGTAAGAAAACAGGACGCAAACGTCATTTTTTACAACTATTTAAGGCTAAACTTCCTATGTTATAATAATTTTAGTTTGGTTTTATACTACTGAAGAAGGGAATACCGCATATATTATTGAGTATAATGAACTTTCTTAAACTTTTATTAACATATCGCCAGATTCTGCAATATATTTGTATATGTTCTATATTCTCTTCTGTGGATATAGATAATCAACATACAGTTTATCAAATGTCACTCAAAGCTACAAAATTATTCCATTCTCACCTAGATACCAGAAATCTGAAAGCGAGCCAAAGCCATCCAATTATCATGGTAACAAATGACAAAGGTAAGGCGAATACGATCCAAGATGTAAAAGAAATAGGCGATTCATTTTGTCCATTACCTCTGTAAAACCTGAAATAGAATTTTACAAAACTTGCACGTAGTTATAAAAAAAGTCACTGTTTCAAATCTACGCCTTGAAATTATGTAACGGGAGCCCTTGTCAATATAACTGCTACTCAACATTTAAGAGAATACCCTTGGAATGTAGGTACACAGATGAAGGTAATTAAAAGCCTTAAATTGAAATAAACACTAATAAGTTTGTATTGCATAGCTGGTTGTATGAAAGGTACCCTACTTGTCTACAACATCCTACAGCACAAGATTAGGTGGCGTGCCAGTGATTGTCGCCATTCCACCAGTATATGCACCGTATGCAACGCTCAAACACAGCGCCTTTGCCAATGCCTTGAATTCATTTTCCGCATGTTTGTTAGTAAACACTTTTTCGTCCTGCGCCGGCTTTCTGGGGAAAACATGATACACACAGCATCAGTATCATTAAATCTGTAATTCAAGACATAGCCGACATCCATTAAATCAATCGTTTGGAGCACAAACTATATCCAATCAAAGAGCAGAAGAACCCGGTCCAGTTTTATTTATACAGTTTACTAAAAGAAACGATCTGTACAGCCCTACACATTATTCAAGCATCGGATTTAGCGATACTCTGTTTTAAGGAAGTTGTTAAAAATATAAGACTTTTTAAAGGCTGACTTTGATGTCATATACTACTGATCTGTATTTAAATTATAATTATTATATTGTAAACGTGTTAGTAACGTGGTTGTTGTCCTCTTTGTACATTTGATTGATGGTGATCTCCACCTGATCATTTGCAGAACGGCCTCCTCCTCGGCTAAAATACAAAGTTGAGTGGGAAATAAAATAATGCTTTTAACGAGTACATTTGCTCCCCCCCCTTAGTTTAATACATACGTTCAATGCAGGTTTAGACGTTATTTGATATTTATTGTTATATTTCCGTGGAAAAGTACTAGTTTTTAACAAACGTATTCAGATGTACTTTTATTATAAAACTAACGAAATATCAAACCAAATCGACAACACAAACCTGACTGTGCTCTGACTTCCTTGACAGGCTCACATACGGCCAGTATAATAGGAATCATCATGGCGGTCGCTGACGTGTTGTTGATCCAGAAGGAAAGGAACCACGTTATGACCATGGCGCCAAACACTAACCTTAAGGGAGATGAGAACTTTTAACTCAAACGTACATAATAAGATAGAAAAAAATTGTTAACGTTCATCATTTAACAAACGTTAATTCGAATGAAGTATTTCGTGCCAATACTGCAAACTAATATTATTCCCATTACATTCATATTCTGATCAAGGCAACTGTTTCTGATTTAATACTTCTGACACAGTTATTGTACAAAATGACGCTTGTGATTGGTCAATTGGCGTTTCATTGCAGTTAAACGTATGTGACGTCGATGAAAAAAGTGACAAACAGCGGGAGGTATAATCCGAGTTGTAGTGCTGCATTATGCTCCAAGATACGTTCTGCAAATAATGGGAGTAAGTGTACACAATGAAAATCTCAGCATTGCGGTTGATATATCTCTGAAAGCGTTTGGTCTCCCACTGACAAAAGGTTTTCATACACCGATGAACCGCAATACTCAAACATTTTATCCTTAGATACATGAGCTTAAATTTATATTTACGACAAAGAGGACATACATGATAGGTTGAGCTCCAACAAGGACGAGAACGTACAGGGATATCCTGGTATGAAGTCTAGTCTCTTCTAGCGCCATAGCAATGAGCAGAACTCCAAGGAGCAGCATCGTTATGTCCTGAAAAAAACAACAGTGTTGATTATTAGAATACTAAGCTCGAAATAGAACGATGACGTTGATAGATAATTGAGCAACGTCGAAATGTCTTTAAAAAACAGTGTTGATTATAAGAATGCTGAACTCGAACAAAAACGATAACGGAGAGAGATATTCTGTTATAAAGTCTAGTCTCCTCCAGGGCCATAGTAGAAGCAGACATCCAAGGAGCAGAATCGATATGTCATAGAATCAAGATAAACAAGAGATGTTTGTCAAACATTATGCCCCCCACCCTTCTGAGCGCCATGTTGTCAGGATTATATGGACACTTGAATGAAATATGCAATGACAGCTGATTTGTCACTGACATTTGATGCTGTTAAGGCAGTTATAAGATAAGGACCATTCAAAAGGTGGAGATAGAGTGTGTTATGACCATGACTTTTGACTCTATGACCTCAAAATCCATAGGAGTCATCAGCTGGTCACCAAAAATCTAAATGTCAAGTTTGAGGGCCATGGGTACAGGTATTGACAAGTTATCACACAGACAAGCTTTTTTCGTTCGAGGTCACTGTGACCTTGACCTTTGACCCGATGACCCCTAAAATCATATGGGGTTATCTACAGGTCAGACACAACTCCAAGTCAGGTTTGAGGGCCATTGGTGCAGTCATTGTCGAGTTATCACTAGAAACATTTTCGCATTCAAGGTCACTGTGACCTTGACTTTTGAACCAATGACTCCTAAAATCAATAAGGGTCATCTCCTGGTCAGGCCAAACTTCCATGTCAAGTTTGATGATCATAGGTTCAGGCATTGTTGAGATATCACTAATAGAAGATTATTTTTTTTTGCATTAATGGTAACTGTGACCTTGACCTTAGCACGGTGAACCCGTCAAGAGGGGTAATCTCCTGGTCACGCACAATCTTCATGTCAAGTTTGATGACCATATGTCCAGGAATTGTCGAGTTTGCTTTCAAGATCTCTGTGACCTTGAACTTTGACTCCTTAAATCAATAGGGGTCATCTACTGGTAAAGTCCAACCTCCAAGTCAAGTTTGAAGGCCATGGGTGCAGGCAATGTCGAGTTATCACTCGGACAAACTTTTACCATTCTAGGTCACTGTGACCTTGACCTTAGACCCATTGACCCCTCAAATCAATAGGGGCCATCTACTGGTCGTGCTCAACCACTAAGTCAAGTTTGAGGGCCATGGGTGTAGGCATTGTCGAGTTATCACTCGGACAACCTTTAACCATTCAAGGTCACTGTGACCTTGACCCTTGGCCCGATGATCCCCAAAACAATAGGGGTCATGTACTGGTCAGGCCCAACTTTCATATCAAGTTTGATGACCATAGATCTAGGCGTTCTTGAGTTATCACTCGGACAAGCTTAAAAATTATTTTATCATTAAAGGTCACTGTGACCTTGACCTTTGACCCGATGAGCCCCAAAATCAATAGGAGTCATCTACTGTTCACGCCCAACCTTCATGTCAAGTTTGATGACCATACGTCCAGGAATTGTTGAGTTATCACTCGGACAATCTTTGGTCTACCGACGGACCGACCGACCGACCGACCTACCGACCGACATGTGCAAAGCAATATACCCCTCTTCTTCGAAGGGGGGCATAATTAAGATAAAATTCTATACACAGGCTAGGGTGAGGTCCGACAAAGTTCGGGGGTGAAGAGAGATATCCTGATATAAAGTATTGTATGTGCAACGATCAGAGCGATGAGTAGGCCTCCGAGGGGCAGTATCAATATTGCATGAAAAACAGGGTTGATTATATGTAGACTGACATCTAACAAGGAAGTCAATGATACGACGTCTCGTCTCCTTTAGCGCCATGACAATAAGCAGATCTCCAAGGAGTAACAAAGAGTAGAAAGCGCTCTAATACGGACGAGGACTAGCGCCATTCTTCAGACTTACATACTGGTACGCTATTAAATTGCAATATCATATCTAGCAAACGAGAGCTGAAACATTCAGGTGACAACTGCCATTGAATCGGCCGTGTCGGACGGAAATTCATTATTAGAGCATACGCCAGATGTTATTCGGACAAGCCTTTTTGTGAAATGTAAGAGGATATATTTTTGACAGGAACGAATAACTATTCGTAAAATGCTACTGTATACAGTATAAAAATATATTGTGCCATTTCAATAAATCCCAATCAAATATATATGTATGCAAGACTTTAAATTAAAATTGATAATAAAATAATCTTAAAATACGCAATTTTTAGTTATTTAAAATAACTACGCTTTGTGACGTCAGTAAACAACGTCGCACGCGCTTTTTGGTGAATTGAACAGACGTGCGTTTTTTCCAACAAATTGATAATTTTAGATATGCAAGAAAAAAAATCAATCATGTATTTCCGGTCCGGATCGAAAAAATCCGACCCTCGGGCAAGCTGCGTGGCCGATAACTCGGCAAGCCTCGTTACCGGCTTACGCGCGTGCCTTCGGATCGTATTGTTCTATCCGTACCGGAAACACATGATAGATACTTATAATCTAACACCAGTGGCTATGATAGATGCTTTTCCCCCCACCTCTGTTAACCAAAAATTGTATTTTTTCGTTGGAACTCTTTTGTGCGTAGTGAAAATAAATGCGTACAGATATGTGATAATTCGTGGTTGCCATGGATATGCGCTCAGTAGTTTAGATCATGTTAAAAGGCAAATCGTTCTTGAAATAGTTCTGAGTAGAGTGAAGCATTATTTCTTGAATAGAGCGTGAACACATTTTATGGTGACATTTGAAGCGAGAAATAATTAATTAGGATTCTAAATCTTGCCACAAGACAAGGTTTCCATGATGCTACAGACGACGGTCTTCAACAAGGGAAGTAATTGTGTGATGACAATAAAAAAGGAGTTCCACACGGGTACTTGTTTTATCTTTGACCGTGGGCAAGACAAGAATTTCTAGCATGGTCGTCAATTTTCCGGATTTACTTATCTGAGGTGGGAGAAAAAAAGAATTCATAAGCTAGTTCTCGTCATTAAAATGATTGTTTTTTTTATATTCAGTGACCCGTACACTTTTTGTATTATTTGAAAGGAAAGTGATTGCTGATAACCTATATGTAATATCAATCATCGAAAGTACATTTTGCTATCTTCAACTGAAATGGACATATGACATATTTTTCAGTCTTTGATGGCCAAAAGCAATTATTTTGGCTTCATTGTGATGCGAACATTATGTTGGATCTAATAGTCACCTATTTGTCGGTTGAATTCGCTAAAATGCTCTCTGAATTTAATTAAAAAAACATAATTCTGTCCGGAGAGAACCCTATCCATTTTCAAGGTTACTTTTGGAAATGCACCATTATCTCGCATACAATGAATATAGAGTTGTGCATTGCGCTTTTTCTTTTTGGGGAACTTAGTTGAGAAATAATGTAAAATATGAGAAATACATGGTTTGTTGACGTTTTTCATAGACCACGTGGAATCTTTTTAGCAGGTGCGTGTGACGTACGTTCCGACTATTGTGCTTTATTTTTCTGTATCCTAATGCTTATTTAAGTTTAATTGGTATGTTTTTTTGTTTATCATTTACTAGTGTTTTAAAGCAAACATTTTATGATCATTCCTCAATGAAATTTTATTAATCCATCTATGTTGCAAATAATAACAATTCATACAAGCAAGTATTTTTTAAATTGAAATGGACATGAATTCATGACCAATTTAACACTGGGTGCCATTTACTTCCCGCCAACATTATCTTACAATTTTCAACTCAGGATCATAGTCTGTCAATAGTTTTAACGGAAGAACAAATGCCAAAAAAGTAATCCAAACACATTTCGTAGCAATTAGTGAATGGACAAATTTCCGGAAATGTGTCATTTTGTCAAGTTTTGAAATACACACTCGTAATGTTGTAGACTCGAAACGTTTCGAGTGCAATAAAAACAATAATAAAACAGCTGCACATAAGATAACTTTGATACTCACTTTATTTGTTACTAAAACTTCTCAAACTACTTGTAAGTTTCTTTAGTAAACTAATTTGTAAATAAACGATGCGTTCCTAAAGCTGTCTCAATTCATGCTAGTCAATAAATTCAGTGAATCCGCCCTTACCCAAAAATCTGTAAAATTTATCTGGAATTTATGCAAAAGCACGGTTACATAGGTGCTCGCCACGTTCACATTTTCGCAACTCTATATAAAAGTTCCGGGTCATAAATTGTGTCCCTGACTTTCATTGACGACACTATTTCCATTTGTTTTCAAATATATTTGGTAAGGTACATTTTGAAATATTTACTCTTGAACTTCGTTTCCTTAAATAAACTGCCTTTCGGCAATTGCGATTATCGTCAAATGAACGCAAAATCTTCGGATATGTTCGGATCTTGAGTCATCGCATAACAATATACGTGTAAAATGAAAATTATTAATCTTGTTATTGCTTGTTTAGTTTCAGCAGGCCTCGAACAACTAAAATGAACATGTAAGAACGTGTAAATTTAGGATAGATTTATTGTATTGCTGTCATTAGTGTTTCATTTTTACGTTTAAAAGTGATTTGGAGGAATGGATTATTTCCCGCGTTATTGTGACGTCATTTGATAAAATGTTTCCGGTTACAGTCGGGTCGTTCTGTTTACAGAATGGTCAAGGAAGAATTAGTGTAAGGTTTTTCTTATATGTAATGTAATGACTCCACCCACTTTAACCAGCCCAACTGCGTTCATACCCCGATAATGACATCATTCCCGCAACTCATTCCTTTATTTACAACAATGTAGTTCAGTAAGACTCTCATTTAATGTTCATAACATTCAAAGGATAATGGTGTAAAACAGTAGATTTATGTGTATGTCAGGATTTGCCTCTAACCTTTGCTAGGATATGTTGTGCCCATTTTGGGTCAAAGTGTCATAAAAGTAGACTTACATGAAGGTTAGGATTTAGCTACTTATTTTTGCTATGATACATTGTTCACATTTTGGGTCATGGTGTAATAGCAGTAGAATAACATGCGTGTAAGGGTTTCGCCTCAAATATTTGCTATGATATGCTGTGCCCAAATTAGGTTATGGTGTCACAACAGTAGGCTTACATGCGTGTACGGGTTTTGGCTTCTACCTCATTCTATGATATGTTGTGCCCAAATAAGGTTATGGTGTCACAACAGTAGACTTACATGCGTGTACGGGTTTTGCTTCTACCTCATTCTATGATATGTTGTGCCGAAATTGGGATATGGTGTCACAACAGTAGACTTACATGCGTGTACGGGTTTTGGCTTCTACCTCATTCTATGATATGTTGTGCCCAAATAAGGTTATGGTGTCACAACAGTAGACTTACATGCGTGTACGGGTTTTGCTTCTACCTCATTCTATGATATGCTGTGCCCAAATTAGGTAAAGGTGTCACAACAGTAGACTTACATGCGTGTACGGGTTTTGCTTCTACCTCATTCTATGATATGTTGTGCCCAAATTGGGTTATGGTGTCACAACAGTAGACTTACATGCGTGTACGAGTTTTGGCTTCTACCTCATTCTATGATATGTTGTGCCCAAATTAGGTTATGGTGTCACAACAGTAGACTTACATGCGTGTACGGGTTTTGCTTCTAACTCATTCTATGATATGCTGTGCCCAAATTGGGTTATGGTGTCACAACAGTAGACTTACATGCGTGTACGAGTTTTGGCTTCTACCTCATTCTATGATATGTTGTGCCCAAATTAGGTTATGGTGTCACAACAGTAGACTTACATGCGTGTACGGATTTTGCTTCTACCTCATTCTATGATATGCTGTGCCCAAATTAGGTTATGGTGTCAAAACAGTAGGCTTACATGCGTGTACGGGTTTTGCTTTTACCTCATTCTATGATATGCTGTGCCCAAATTGGGTTATGGTGTCACAACAGTAGACTTACATGCGTGTATGGGTTTTGGTTTCTACCTCATTCTATGATATGTTGTGCTCAAATTAGGTTATGATGTCACAACAGTAGACTTACATGCGTGTACGGGTTTTGCTTCTACCTCATTCTATGATATGCTGTGCCCAAATTGGGTTATTGTGTCACATCAGTAGACTTACATGCGTGTACGGGTTTTGGCATCTACCTCATCCTATGATATGCTGTGCCCATATTAGGTTATGGTGTCACAACAGTAGACTTACATGCGTGTACGGGTTTTGCTTCTACCTCATTCTATGATATGCTGTGCCCAAATTGGGTTATGGTGTCACAACAGTAGACTTACATGCGTGTACGGGTTTTGCTTCTACCTCATTCTATGATATGCTGTGCCCAAATTGGGTTATGGTGTCACAACAGTAGACTTACATGCGTGTACGGGTTTTGGCTTCTACCTCATTCTATGATATGTTGTGCCCAAATTGGGTTATGGTGTTACAACAATAGACTTACATGCGTGTACGGGTTTTGCTTCTACCTCATTCTATGATATGTTGTGCCCAAATAAGGTTATGGTGTCACAACAGTAGACTTACATGCGTGTACGGGTTTTGCTTCTACCTCATTCTATGATATGTTGTGCCCAAATTAGGTTATGGTGTCACAACAGTAGACTTACATGCGTGTACGGGTTTTGCTTCTACCTCATTCTATGATATGTTGTGCCCAAATTGGGTTATGGTGTCACAACAGTAGACTTACATGCGTGTACGGGTTTTGCTTTTACCTCATTCTATGATATGCTGTGCCCAAATTAGGTTATGGTGTCACAACAGTAGGCTTACATGCGTGTACGGGTTTTGGCTTCTACCTCATTCTATGATATGTTGTGCCCAAATTAGATTATGGTGTCACAACAGTAGGCTTACATGCGTGTACGGGTTTTGCTTTTCCTCATTCTATGATATGCTGTGCCCAAATTAGGTTATGGTGTCACAACAGTAGGCTTACATGCGTGTACGGGTTTTGGCTTCTACCTCATTCTATGATATGCTGTGCCCAAATTAGGTTATGGTGTCACAACAGTAGACTTACATGCGTGTGCGGGTTTTGGCTTCTACCTCATTCTATGATATGTTGTGCCCAAATTGGGTTATGGTGTCACAACAGTAGACTTACATGCGTGTGTGGGTTTTGGCTTCTACCTCATGCTAGGATATGCTGTGCCCAAATTGGGTTATGGTGTCACAACAGTAGACTTACATGCGTGTACGGGTTTTGCTTCTACCTCATGCTAGGATATGCTGTGCCCAAATCGGGTTATGGTGTCACAACAGTTATTTTTGCTATGATTCTGTGCCCAAATTGGGTCATAGTGCCAATGTCACAACAGTAGACTTACATGAAGGTTAGGATTTGGCACTTTTTGCTTTGATATGTTGTACCAATATTGACATGATGTTATCATTACAAAATACTAACATGTAGGTAAGGGTGTGGCAACTAACTTTTGCTATGATATGTGTGTCTATAGGGTAATAGTGTAATAACAGTGGAATGATATAAAAGGTATGGATGTGACCTCTATACTGTGCTATGAGTGCTTACCTTTGCTATGATATTGTCGCTTAGATGTAATGTCATTACAGTAGACTTACATATTAATACATATAGTTAAGGAAGTTGCCTTTTACCTTTTGTCAGATAGCTTTTAGAAATACATAACTTTCGTAAGTAAGCCGAACAAAAAATAATGTCTAAGACATTAACATTTGATACGTGATGCGGTGAAGACAATAATGTGTGCATGTTCATAAGTACAAACAGATTGTGACTGTATAAATGTCAAAAGGTTTCCTACTAAATGCGTATACCGTAACTGATTAAGGCTCTCACGTTTGCATGTTGAACATAGTATGTATTACAGCATGCACTTATAAATGAACAATACTTCCAATGATTATCACAGAAGGTATAAAGACAAAAAACACCCACTTTGAATTTTTAAAGGGATAAAAACGAAATATGGTATGCCCGTACTCGCACATAGACGTGTATAGTTTATTAGAAAATGTCATGAATAAACCATAGAATTTCAACTAAAATTCACAATTTAGTTCATGTGCATCTATTAATTGAAACTAAATGTGCTATTCACACAAAGTCCAAAAAAACGTAAATACTACAAAGTAGTAAAGCATTTAATCAATTTATCATCAGAAGTTTTTTGTGTTAACAATAATAATAATAATGATAATGATAATGATAATGATAATAATAATAATGATAGTTACCCGTCATCCCGCCATCCATTTAATAATAATAATAATAATAATAATAATAATAATAATAATAATAATAATAATAATAATAATAATAATAATTAAAAAAAAATAATGATGATATAGAGGATATTTGTTTATTTCAGTGTAAGGTCGTTTTTATTTCACGAGTGTCATAAAAAAACATATTTTCACGAGTGGCAAAGCCACGAGTGAAAATGTAGTTTTTTTATGATCACGTTTCTGTTTTTTTATGCTTATTTTTGGAGTTTTATTTGTTTTTTATTTACCATTTTTCTTAGTTTAAGACTGCATGTACGCGTGTTTTTATAGTAAGTTAATATTCAGTCATCTTACTGTCAGAGACCAGTCTGTTTCGCTTTAAAATGTTTGTTTTCCAGATAAAGAGTAAATGCCACGCTAGTTTGTTGACACATTTTGAGGTGTGGGTGGGGTAAAAAATATCGGATCTATCTGTAAATTGTTGTGTGAATTCTCCAGGAAGCTCAATTTACGTACTCCAATGGTTAACAGTTCAAAATACATTTGAACGATGATATAAAATTTTAGTTATGTTCGAACAGTTGTTTTTGTCTGTAATTTGTTGTTGGTATGAAAGCAAATGTTCGAACATTCAGCTTCAAAGATCAGTAAAATGTTTGATAAACGGGATAACCGGTAATAAACGGTAAGTTGTTAATTTCCAATTATATATTTATCTAAATTTATAAAACATTTCATTTATATTTCTATAACATTTTTTTACATAATTTATTGAAGTCCAGTAGGCAAGTACATGTAACAACAAAGGAATTTAAAGTAGTTCTGAAAGTTGATATTTTCACTCCTTATTTTGCAGTGAAAATATCAAATTGATATTTTCACTGTTGTTATTTTACTGGTTAAACCCCATATTTCATCGAAAAGCATGAAAGAAAAGGATGATAGTATACCGCCATCCCCGCAATACATTTTTGGCATGCGGGAATTAGGGATGGCGTACTTTGGACATACGAAACACGCGTATGAGGTACGCACTCATTAGCAGGGTAACGTATTTTGGTACCCCATTATCATAGCATAGTATACAGCATGTAATGACATTATTTTTTAATTGCATGATATTTATCCTTTTAAATGATAATGACAATAATTTAAAAAATCAACAATCGCGAAAAGGATTTACATCGACAGCTTTTCCAGAAAATTAATGTTTACAAACGTTAGCAGTAAATTTTTGCTGTTCTACAAAATACAAATTTATATTATATTACCTGTGTTTTAATATAGAATGTGAACAGTTTACAGCATGCGGATTGTTTTATTCTTGTAATCTTGTCGGCTTTGTGACAACCAAATGCCATTGTTTACATACGAATCCATGGAAAATTATCATCAAGGGTAAGTAACTGATTGTTTACTTTGCCTTTGGTGTTCTTCATTGATGGTTAAACTACACGTCACGATTTTGACTTTTATCAATGTGCTACGTACATCATTTTAACGGCTAAATCTTCCTTATCGGGAAAAAAACAATTTGTAACATTACATCCAGGAAAAATTACTTAGATGAGACAGGTAAAATTATTGTATTTTAGACAACTTAACTTATTAATTAAATTATACTGTCAATTTATAAGTAATGTACTGTTGGCAAAGAAAAAAAAACAAGATCTTTCTTCTCTTATCTGAAAAAGAGCTAGAGATCTCAGTCGAAAGATTTTCCAGAGCATGTTTGAACGCACGAATGGCATGAAGTGTCGAATATTGTGTTGTAAAGAGTTCGTATACTGTTTAGATTCCAATGATGTATCATAACTGTGTACTCGCGTGTATCATAACTGTGTACTCGCGTGTATCATAACTGTGTACTCGCGTGTATCATAACTGTGTACTCGCGTGTATCATAACTGTGTACTCGCGTGTATCATAACTGTGTACTCGCGTGTATCATAACTGTGTACTCGCGCGATTCTTTTTGGTGCTACATATGAGGCGCAAGATGTTGACAACGCCTGGTAATATATTTATTGTGCTCATACACGTATTTCGACGTTTTGTGATAACTGGCCACATTCTTCTAATTTACAGCATTAACAACTCAGTGGACACCGCCCGGCCACATGCCCTTTATAATTGAACCGGAAACATATAAATTGCAGGTACAATATACTATTGTTATTAGTAGCAATGCATTTAATAGGTGCAACAATAGACAGAAAACCACGCCAAAATGAGAATGTATCCCCTGGTGGAGAAAAGATTTACAAGCACAAACTAATGACAACATATTCAGAAGTCATATGCATTGTACTCTTTACAAGCTACGGCCCAAAAGTATCACCTTCTATTCTTTGTTTATGAAAGCCTTTTGTATTTTTTTTCAAAAGGCAGAGAATGAAATCCTCCTGAGTCTTTCCTCAGTTAATTCAAAATCTTTGCAAAGTTCCTTGTATGCTTGCACAAATGTATCCTTTTTTACAAAAATGAGTTGCTTCTTAATTATATTTCTAAGAAGTTAACGTCACATTTCACTTACTTGGCAACTTTTTCAGCGTTAAAGACAAATATATTTAAAAAAAACAACCTCTTTTTATAACCTTTATACATCTCACTTTATTAAAACAAAATGTATGAGCTTCGAATTTTGCAGGCTATAGCCAATACTTAAAAGTCTCAGTTACTTCCCTTGGCAATTATTTTGCCATTATGTAATTGAGGCGTCAGAAGCGAGATCTTGTAAACACGTTTTTTTCTACCTTTCAAAAAGACATGGGTAAATATATTATATCATTATACAATTTAAAGTATATTAGAATGTAGTTACTACACAAGTGTGTGCTTTGTCATGCTGTTGTGGTGTTAAGTCGACAATGCATTAACAGTTTGTGTTGTTGTTGTTGTCCAAATCAAATTGTGTTATAAATTCATATTTACACCTCAACTATCATTCCTAAAATAAACTGCTTTTCGGCAATTGATAAAATCACCCGATGAACGCAATATTTTTCGATATGTTCGGATGACGAATCATCGCATATATTAAACAATATACTTAATCATTGTTTTATCTTGTTATTGTTTGTATTGTGTCAGCAGGACATGTAAAAATAAAAAAAGTCTTGACTACAGCCAAATATTAATGTATTGAGAAGGCGGAGCCGGTTCATCTCCGGCAATCGCTAGAATATTTTAACCGTAAAGCATCTGGTACTTAGCGGAACCAATGAAACTGCCTCATTAATTGTTCATGATTACGATATTTTCTTAGCCAAATTGCCCACGGTACACAATGAAGCATAGCATATTTTGTATCGGGGTCATCCGACGATGTACTTTTTAAAGACCCATCTTCATTCATTATTTTTTTAAATGAACTTATTATTCAGCAGCATATTATAGAGGAAACATACAACACTTCCTTAAGAAATAATTGTGAGTGTATTCAATTACTATGTATTGACAATGTACGAAATCATTAATTCAATTCATCTATGACGTCATTTTCGACATGTCAATTTCGAGAAATATCATATAACATCTAATTGCAGTTTTGTTGGTTTAAAGTGAAAAAAGTGCGATTACACATTGAAATGAGGCAGCAGAGGCAACATATAATTTAAAGGAATATTATGCACCAGTCAATTGTTACATAACCACGCCCCCAGGTCCGGGGGGAATACCGGGGATAGCGGGAGAAATGGGCCGTGTTTTTACCTTTCAGGTGCGGTGTGAATGCGGTGGTTTAGTTTTCGCTCCGAAAATAGTGGAAATGGGCCTTACCTAGGTATCTCGGGTTGCGGGCGCATTTGGGGTGGATTTTACCAACAGTCTGTCCCCGGGGACGGGGATTTTACCCGTGATTGGCTGGACCGAAAGCCAAAGTCCCCGCTATTCCCCGGACCTAGGGGCCGTGATTACAATTCACTGATGTATTACGATAGGACTCTGTTCCCTGCTCTCAATTGTACTGTCATATTCACTATTGTCACACTCTACATTGTTCCCTGCTCTCAATTGTACTGTCATATTCACTATTGTCACACTCTACATTTCCTTTCATGCATGGGTTAAGGTAGCAGCCGATATTGCGTGAACAAAGAATATTTGCGTAACCAACGATTTTACAGTATGCATCCTCATGGTACCACTGAAGGTTTCAACGTCTGTTTCCGGTCTTCTCGTATTCATATCTGTAGCGCAGACCAACTATTGTGTTGACTTGGTGTCCTCTCTTCATCATTAAGACCCATTTGCATCTTTTTTGATAAAAATGTTCATATTGTCAGCATAATCAATGACTATTTCAATTGTTTACCATTGTTTACCACACCTACTATGTCTATGTTGCCAAGATGCTCTTAATACATGCTCTGATTCAAAAATAATATATATCTTTAAACTGACTTCCAGACTTCTTCAAACAGCATTCTCAGAGATCGACTGTTTTAACAAAGCATTTGTCTTGAAATTAGCCAATTTTTGCGTAATTTCCGGGAAATCAGTCTGCTGACAAAAGATCAGATCGCGGTATTTCATATTTACTTTTGCCACTCGTATAAATATGTTTTTCTATAACACTCGTGAAATAAAATAAGATCTTACACAGAAATAAACAAATATTCTCTATGTCCATACGTGCTAAACAAATATGAATGTTTCGGGTAACCCGACCCTACCTAATAAAAACCGCCAACCCAGTATTTCTTTAAACAAAAAAAACTGTCATTATTTTTGACAGAATAAAGCTCCATTACATTAGCTTGTCTGACAAGATTTTTTGAAAAACACCTACCCACCCTTCCACCATTACCATTTGTTAAGACCTATCTCTGAATAAAAATTGCAGACCCAGTATTTTAAAGGGTATTATTAAGAAAATAAAAACATATTTATATATATTAAAAAATCCTGATACATATACATATTTATACCAGGTAAAATTCCCCGATACATATACATATTTATACCAGGTAAAATCCTCTGATACATATACAGTCGAACCCCGATTGCGTAATGTTAAAAACCGATTTCTTCATACTAAGGGTAAGCATTTACGTTTGGCTCGAATTCCTCGCCGGCTCGACCTGAATGTTAAAAAACAAATTTCTTTATGCTAAGGTTAAGCATTTACGTTTGGCTCGAATTCCTCGCTGGCTCGAACGGAATAATAAGGACCGATTTTTATACTAAGGGTAAGCATTTACGTTTGGTTCGAATTCCTCGCTGGCTCGAACGGAATATTAAGGACCGATTTTTTTATACTAAGGGTAAGCATTTACGTTTGGCTCAAATTCCTCGCTGGCTCGAACGGAATATTAAGGACCGATTTTTTTATACTAAGGGTAAGCATTTACGTTTGGCTCAAATTCCTCGCTGGCTCGAACGGAATATTTAGGACCGATTTTTTTTATAGTAAGGGTAAGCATTTACGTTTGGCTCAAATTCCTCGCTGGCTCGAACGGAATAATAAGGACCGATTTTTTTACTTAGGGTAAGCATTTCCGCTTGGCTCGAAATTTCCGAGGTTCGATGTATTTTCGGAGATCCCTGAAAGTTCGAGCCAACGGGGTTCGACTGTATATCATTGTTACTGTAGAACAAGTATTGCTTAGTCCTGATCTGAGCACGTACACTTGCGTCAGAATGACGAGTGAGACAGATCCTTTTTTTTGACAGGTCAAAAAACATATCGCGAGCTTGAGACTAGGTTGTTAAATGTCAACTAATTTCATGTTTTTTTTCAGATCCTGAAAGAGCACAGTTGAACCCACCTACTCAACGTACTAAGTTGTTTGTCTATAGAGCAACATTGGCCAACAGATGTCTAACTGTAATGTGCATTGCCTTATGCATCGTGGCATATATATCAGTTGGTGAAGCCTGGCTTGGATTATTTATGGTGATTTCTGCAATTATTGTGAGTATTGTGTGCCAATAAGAACTCAAGACGTAATGAAACATGGAAGCTTATTGTTTTTTATCGTGTAAGATCGTAATGTATTTAACCGCCAACGGCTATATTTCACGAGTGGCATAGCCACATTTGAACGATTTTCTAATGCTGTCCTTGTGGTAAAATATATTGCGATCTTACACTTCGTTCATATTAAAATCCTGAAGTTCATATAAAAAGTTTATTGTAGTTTTTTGGGAACACTTAATTAACTTGACGTGACGTCATTTCGGAAAAATGTCGTTGATTTTGTGTCCTAGCCTTGTTAGATTGGGAAATGAGATGGGTAAAAACACCCAACAATGAAATATATATAATTCTCCCACCTCAGATAAGTAGATCCAAACATTTAACCATGCTAGAAATTCTTATCTTGCCCACGGGCATATATAAAATGCCTGTATGGAACTCCTTTTTAATGGTCACCACATTGTGATTAACTCCCTTGTTGGAGATTGTCGTCTGTAGCTAAGCATCATATAAACCTTGTCTTGTGGCAATATTTAGAACGCTAATTAATTATTTCTCGTTTCAAATGTCACCATCAAACAGTTTTCACACTTCTTTCAAGAAATAATGCTTCACTCTCCTTAGAACTATTTAAAGACCGATTTGACTATTAGCATAATCTGAATCACTGCGCGCATATCCATGACAAACACGAATTATCGCATATCCATACGCTATTGCTTTCATTAAGCACAAAAGAGTTCTATCAAAAAATACATTTTAACTTGTTTAATTGAGGTTGGGGAAAAAAGCATCTACCATAGCCGCTCGCGTAAGATAGGTTCATCCCGACCCTCGCGCAGGGTGTTTTGCGGAAACGAGGTAAGCCTTGTTTCCGCAAAACACCCTACGCTCTGGTCACAATGAACCTTTCTTACACTCTCGGCCATGGAAGATTCTTATATTGTTATTCCAATTTAAGAAACGCTAAAATAACAACGCATATAATACAACTTAAAATAAAACCTGCATTTTCAGCCAATCGAATTGCAGAAAGGCAATCTTTAAGTACAAGGCATCATCATTCAGAATTTCAATTTTGCGTTGACAATATATTAGCCAATGAGCTAGTATTTTAAGACAGTAAGATAACGAATTAATATTTAATGATAAAGAAGGGCTGGTTCGCTACGCCCAATTAGCCGATTTTTGTTCGTTAAAATGTAATCTCATGTCATTTATTACAAACATTACTTCAACAAGGTGATAGTTGAGCGAATCCATATCAACAGCATGTACTACAGCTAATAAGTAAATATTTTTTACCATGTACTATCATTAATTTTAGAATTTTTCTTCCTACTAAAGAATGCGTGACAATTTTTTATATTCCCGGCACCGGTATTTTGTTAAAGCTGATTTATTTTTAAACTTAAGCAATGTAGTAAATGACTGTTGGTAAATCATAGGGTTGATTTAAGTGGCAGAATTATTGTTCATGTTATGAGCAAACGCATTGATGGCGTCATTTATTGATAATTCATAACAATACATTCACTGCAAAATGTCGAAATAATTATAAATATGTCATTTGGTCATCAATACTGCACTTATCTTATAACTAAAAGTATCTCTCTTTTAAATCATAAATTCTTTATTAATGGTTTATATAACATGATCAAATGTTTCTATTATGTTTGTCAAAGTAAAAAGGACGAGGTATTGTCATAGCTTATGCATCGTTGTCGTCTGCGGAGGTGTCGGATGTGTCGTCTGCGGAGTTGTCGGAGGTTTCGTCTGCGGAGGTGTCCTCTGCGGAGTTGTCGGTCTCGTCTGGGGAGTTGAAGGAGATGTCGTCTGCGGAGGTGTCGTCTTAGGAGTTGTCGGTGTCGTCTGGGGAGTTGAAGGAGATGTCGTCTGCGGAGGTGTCGTCTGCGGGGTTGACGGATGTGTCGTCTGCGTAGGTGTCGTCTGCGGAGTTGACGGATGTGTCGTCTGCGGGAGTTGCCGTCTGCGGATGTGGTTAAGGTGTCATCTGCGGAGATGTGCTTTACGGATGTGTCTTAGGCGTCATCTGCGGAGCTGTCCAAAGCGTCGTCCGCCGTCGTCTGCGGAGGTATCTTAGGTGTCGTCTGCGGAGATGTCCTCTGCGGAACTGTCTTTGGCGTCGTCTGCGGAGGTGTCTTAGGCGTCATATGCGGAAGTGTCATCTGCGCTGCCGACTTGTAAGGACGTTTACTTTGTCCTCAACTCAAGTTCTGGGTGTAAGCATTTGTTTGTATATGGATTAGTTAAACTGACGTTATGCTACCAGATAATTGAAAGAACTTCATCTATGTTGGTCTGAAAAATTGTATTTAACACTTAATCTTTTTTCAGAGTGTTTTAAGCCCCTTTAACTGCAACTATTCCTGCTGTTATGATTGTTCCAGAAACACAAGGCTTGGGAAAGTATGTTAAATAAGTATAAACAGTTTTGTTTTCGTTATTCATTTTGATACGCTATTTCCCTTTCTGCTGTTAATGACAATTGCAACAATCTTAAAGATCATGTATATTTTCCAATTTAGACATGTAACTCTTGGAAATTGCATTCAATATCCAAAAATTTAGCGATATATTTATATTTTTAGGTGCAAATTTAGGTGCAAATACTCGTTTTCGAATTACCAGAACAAGTCATGATATGCTTCCGCAAAATGTCATCCTATTTTATATTTTCGGTGGTTAAAAATTGACTTACTCAAACTTTATTCTAAAAATTTTACACGATTAGTAATGTGCTGGAAAGCCTGAATGCTGAAATTAGGTTGTATCTGTATGCAACATTTATCAACTTTTCTTATTTCAGGCATTCCGACATCGAGGTGTGTATGTGTGGATGTTTGTAAGCTGCATTGCATACATCGTTATGTTTTGGTACAGCTGGATCTTCTGGCTAGCATCACGGGGCGGCCATAATGGAGAGTCCAGCAATTTGTATAGCAAATGCACTCGTGAAGGTGGCATTACTTTGCTGAACACCGTATTTGCTTTTTCGCTAATCGTCAATGTGTGCCTGTGGAGTTTGAACCTTTTCTCGTTCTGCATTATCTACAATAACGGTTGTTTTATGAATGAGGTAAGAAGGGACCCTGTGCAACAAAGGGCTGAATCGGAAGTCGTGTTGGATCTCCTAAATATATCTTCGATTGGAGAAGACCCGCCGGATAACGTATGTTCCTCATTTTGATTATTTTACTAACGTTTACAGTCGATACCCGTTGGGGCGAACTCCCAGGGACCGGCGAAAATACCTCGAGTCTCTGAAAATTCGAACCAAGCGGGATTGTTTACCTTCAGTGTAAAGAAATCGGTCCTTTATATCTAGTTCGACCCAGCGAGGATTTTGAGCCAAGCGAATTGCAGCCAACGGGGTTCGGCTGTATTATATTTTAACAGACATGTTGTGCAAACGTCTTGTGATATTGTAATAATGTTTTAGCGTAATTTCGTATTCTATGTAGTTCAGCAAGACAGGCAGACTGACCTATTCGTGTACAGAAGTCGTTTAAACATAATCACTACGGCTTGTGGTCATTAGGTTTTTACCAAGTCAAATATTTCTTTTTAATTCAAGTTTAAATTGATATTTGAGATTTATAATTATCAAAGGTTTACCCAAATGGTGAGTTGTGCGTATAAGGCACCGGACAACAGGACCCAATTTCTCGAAACTTCTTAAGCTTAACAGACTTACGCATATTATAGAACAACAACAATAGTGAGTTTAGCTTAATCCTGTAATAAGGGACTTAAGAAGTTTCGAGAAATTGGGGCCAGGTGATTAAGCCAGGAGGACTTTCGACCGGGGAGACGGCCACTACGGAAGAAGACGTAGAATACAGAAAAAGGGAATTAACAATGCTACCAAACCACATGGATTGTGACATAAGTCCCTGCTCTTGAATTGGCGTATAGACAACACAATTTGCAGTTTGCTTAACCATTTGCCTACATCTCCCCGGGCCCGCGCGTGTAAAATCATTGTGCATTACCTTTCTAGTGAGAGAAAGCTAAACTTTTTTGTTTTGTTTTATGCAGGAATCGCAATTAACAAATGCTGAGACAGATACCCAGCAGTCGATTGCGAGGCCTTTGGCGCTGAACACCGAATGCTGTCCCTACTGTGCCGAATCTGCTAGCACGTCTACTTGTGCTTCTTGCCAGAGTGATAGTGATACATCAAGGGACTTTGAGAACGTCAATTTTCCAATAAGGCCCCCAACCATTGGAGAATGTCGAACCGAACGTGTCACCCGAATGATTGAGACAACCGTTTAAATCAAACGGCTTGAATCACAAAACTAGGTTTAAATAATGTTAAACAATGCAATAATTTAAACAGTATTAATCACGCGAGAAATCAACAAGAAATCACAATCTGAAATGAAAAACATTGTGAAACTCTGCATTTGTATGTCTACCCAAGACATTTAGTGTAGGTTTGTACCTAAAATAATTATTGTCAAAGTACATTTTAAGCATCTTTTATTATAATTATAGTTATTAATTGATAGTTGTTGAAAGGCCCAATTATATGTTCAGCTTTGTCAGCTCAAAATATTTTTTATCATCTTAGTAATATTTTTTAAACCGGTTATACTGTATTAATACTGCTCCCTTTGTGAAAAAACATCATCTAATTTAAACATACTGTAATATTTAAGAAACATATCTGTTTTATACTGCTGTACATGTATATAAGATATATTTTTGTGTGTATATTAAGGTATGTTAAATGTTGTTGGGTACTATTAGAACGTTGTTGTTAGATGTGGATTTATAACGGCTTTATATGATTTAAATGATTTCGTTGACTGATATTTCCTTCTAAAAGAAGACTCTTACTGGTTTTAGAAAAATAATCATTAGGGGATCAGAACCACAAATAAACATCTTTTTTGATAGCTCAATTTACCATTATGTTAAACAATGCCTGGTGACCTCATACAATATTGTAATTCTTCGGAAAAAAACATTGCTCTCTGACTACTAATATGTCATAAACCAACCAAAAATACATTATGTATACAAAAATTGCAGTTATCATTTCTGCTTTTGAATTCAACTGAAATCGACTTGCAATTGCCTATTTGCCATATTTGAAGGCTCTATATTCTTTTTTATGTTGTTACTTTTGGAAAGATGTTTACATGTTGTTGTCCTTCATATAAAAACACTTCCAAATTATATTAAAATAAGAAGGGTTGATCAGGCATATCAATTTTTACATGTGTGTACTTTTGTAATAGGTTCTCCGCGACACCCTGTCTCTTGTTGTATTTAACCTTTAGGGTTTCACATTCTGTATACAGGTGGAATTATTATGTATTGGCATGGTTGGGACCTGTAAATGTAGTTGGTGCATAGATTATGTACAGGCAGGAAGCTTGTAAAAGCATAGCTAAAACTTTTTTTGAAACATTTTACCTTGTATTCAATTTTTGTTTTTGTATATGTATATGCAAGGTCCGTATTTGCTTTGTCATTGATTGTAAAGCAGGAAGTTTTGACAAACTGTTTTGTATTTGTGATTTTAGCTGTTTTTAAATGCCATGCAAAAAATTGTGGGGTTTTTTTGGCAGTTGTTAAAATTTTAATTTTTGTTGCTTCGTAGGACATGGAGCTATTCTCAAAAAACATGTGATGGCGTTTTTTTGGTGACGAGTTTCTTTTAAGTTGTCGTTCACTTTTTCCAAGCAGGTTTAAAATATGTACATAGTTAAACTCGTGTTTTGTTTGTCTTTTAACGTTTTTGTGTCGCTTGCGAAGCATTGTTGACATAAAATGATTACTTTGTCTGGCGTTGTAGTCCGCGTCGTCGTTGTGGTGTCACACTTGGTGTAGAGTCTTAAACTTGGAATGCATATTGGTTATGGTCAATAGATGACCCCTTTTTATGAGCAGTAGGTTAAATATCAAGGTCATGGTCACCTTTACTAGTACTATTATATCACATATTATCAACTTTTCGTTTCCAATCGATAACATTAGGGCGACTTGGTGTGTAGACTTGAAATTATGCATTCATATTTGTTATAGTCAGTACATGTACATTATTGTTTAAGACGTCAAAAGGTAATTTGTCAAGGTCATGGAGACGTACTAGAAATATTACGGGCGCTTGCCGCTCCGATCAGTAACTTTTGATCGAGATTTTTACGAGAAACAGAATGGGTGCTCTCGAAAGGCGACACATCCGATTGGTATAATTTTAGTGTGTATCTTTTATAAAAAAAAAAGATGGAACAGGGGATAACTAGTTTTGGGTTTGTTTTTTGTTTTTGTTTACAAATCTTGATTTATGGAGAAAGACATCTCAGGAGTTCTATTTGTGTTTGAAATGATGCTAATTTATTGTCCTTTTAAGATTTTATTTGAAATGTGCAATGAGAAATTCAATACAATTGGTGGTTTCTAATTACTCTTGAAAGAGTGCCTTTGTAAACTGTTGTGTCAGTTCCTTAGTATGTGATGTCAAATGAACAGTCACTTTCAATTTCGAAAAAAAACTTTAAAAAAAACCTCAAATGTTTATTTTTTTCATTTAACCGTTTATATTTACCAGCAATATTGTTGATGATATATTCAGTAAATATGACGATGTGGTATTACTAAAACGGTTAGTGTTTGTACTATATTTCAAATAAACGTATATTTATAATATATATCATTATATTTACTGATTAGTTTGTTCGGAATTTTCATTATGTTATTTATATAACAGTGCTAAATATGTGTTTTCTATACTGCTTGTTTAAAACAAAATACTAAAAGAACAGTTGTTAAATCAGTAGACCTACATTTGTTTTTTAATTTCCCCTTTTGTCAGTAATACATGTATTGAGGACTATGCTAGTCCATCAGTTGCGTGTGTATATAGGAATGTCGTGGTTATTAATCTGCATGTTATTTGTTGCACGAAAAATCATTCTCTGTTTACTATTCTGGTAATGTAACAAAAACGGCTATAATGACAATTCAATTATTAAATAATGACTTCCTCCTGTGTGGCTGTTAGAAGCCTATTTTTCGGCCTTGCCACCCGAAACCTCTGCGGTGACCTTTTTCATTTTTCTTCACAATCTAATTGGCTAACGTAATAAAAACAATCATAAAAGTATAACTACCATCCTAATGCTGGACGGGAAGTCAAACATTGTTTTTGATTGTGTTATCTGAGTATCAATCTGTTCAAAACACTATAACTTATTTCCAAACATTAATCTATATTTTTTTTTCTTCAAGTACACTGTTCACTGTACATAATTTTTTGACAACATGTTACTATTGTTCATTTAGTGTTTCTGCAAATTTAGTTCATTGTTATGCACGCCATGGAATGGATGCTTTTACATATTTAATAAAGGTTTTGTTTTGTGTTCTTTGTTTGTAAACTTCGATGCCAATATAGGCTTTGTGATATTGGGAATTTGAAATATAACAGTAATGTACGGAAACAAAAACAACGGTCTCAAATACAGTACAATTATTTATTGTTGTTGGTAAGGTTTCTCTCCTATCGAAAGGGATACAAGAGCGGTAGATGTTTGTGTGTATTTTTATTTAAAGGAAAACTCCAAACCTTTGTCAGTATTTGACTTTAAACTTCATGGATAGAATTGTCAGTGTGTATGAACAATTACTCTGAATGCGATTTCTATTTTGAGTTGTTGCCCTTTGTTCATTCTCCTAAAGACAAGGGGCATAACTCGAAAGCCTTCAAAGTATTTCCTTCAAACTCCATGAATAGATAAAAAAAGATATTTAGGAGAAATGCATTACAATAGAAAATCTTGTACGATATATTTGTCGAGCCCGCTCGCGGTGAGAGAGACATAGTTGTGACAGATGTGGTTCCGTGTATGTGTGTGCGTCAGTGCTATCGTTCATCCGGACTGAACCTTGCCCGGGCTGTGTCTTGATCATGCATTAATATGATTTTCGAAAATCATGACATAAGGTTCACCATGATGAGGTAGCGTGTCGTGCACAAGACTCAGGTCTGTAGACCAAGGTCACGCTTAGGGGTCAAAAGTTGAAATGATCCTCGTTCGGGCTGTATCTTAACCGTGCATTATATGATGCTCAAACCTTACCTAGAAAGTTCACCAAGATAAGATGGTGTGTCGCGCGCCATACCCAGGTCTGTACCTCAAAGGTCAAGGTCACGCTTAGAGTTCAAAGGTTGAAATGATATCCTTGACATTGTCCGGGCTGTATCTTTACCATGCGTTATAGGATTTTCAAAACCTGCAAAATGAAGGTTCACCATTATTAGGCGGAGTGTCGCGTAAAGAAACCTACGTTTCTCAAAGGTATTGGTCATACCTGGAGATTAAAACTCAATAGGCGGGGGACATAGCAGGCTGTGGCTGCACTTGTATATATCAAAAAATCTATTATAATATTTTCAAGAATAACTAGTGCTTGGTGTGGAGGTAAGTCATATGTATGTATGAAGAAAGGTCACAGTGGCAAGACATCAAACAAATGTTTCTAAAATTAAGCATTGCAGAGACAGGCATCTAGTGTAAATATTGACACACCCTTAGTATAAGAGTTGGTTTGTTTGCAGTGCGCATTTAAGTTTTCAAGACTACTTAAGAGTTGGTTATATGTTCCTTCTAATTTTATAAGCGATCTTTGTCAGATGGCTGTCTTTGAATGATTCCATTGTACCTGTACTGTATTAAGAGTGGGCACTGTTATTTGGGCTTTATTCAATCGTTTGCATGTGGAGGCTTATCCCGTCCATTGATAATTTATAGTTTTTGTATAAGTTTAAATGTGAGTTTTATCTTATTCTTCATTGTTTTCCAGTCCATGCCTTATTTTCAGCACTTGTCCTTTCGGGCAAGTAATTGAAGAAAACCACTTTCCAATACAGTTTTCAAAAATCATCATCATCACCATCATCACCATCCTCATCGGAATCAGAATCACAATTCGGGCAGACACTAGACTCTTAGATAAATAGATCAGATAAATTTATTAAATTTATCATTTAATTGATAAGCGGCTAGGCGTTGGGCCGACGCTTAGACGCTTATTAATTGAATACAACAAATGCAGAGCACGCGAAATGCTCTGACGTCACCGATTCATGTGTAAATATACGTAAGCCAATATTTAGAACGTTCATTCAGTATTTGTGAAGATATTATGAAAATTGGGGAATTTGAATTTCGGCGAAATGCACTAACCCGTTCGGGCAACACCTTTGACTAGTCCGAAACAATATTTACTTTTCCAGGGCTTCGGCCAACCCAGTTACGAGGAAGACTGGAACTTTTCGAATTGATGCTTGCTTTGTGCCTCTAAATAGATGTTATATTTTATGTTTGGACTGCTAGGCTTGTCTTTTTAGTTTTAAAGTATCACATTGAAATGTTTCTTTCGAACCCTTTTTCTTCTATAAAGTCACATATTTTGTGATGTCAATCCATGAAATTATTGCTAATAGCATTAATAGTTGACCGTTGTTCATACAGTGTCGAACAATATAAACTATGCCATTATAGCAATTGAGTGATTAATTAAAAGAAGAATTGAAAAATAATTCAAACAACATCAAACAACAATATAAAGGCAAAAACGCAAATAGCGAAATATGTTGATGCCAAATGAGCCTCCGAAGCAGATACAGGCTCATCAATATTTCCATGGCAATCTTCTTTCCTCTACTCCATATCGCACCAATTCATCGCAGAAAAGAGGTAGCTTATGTCGTTTCTTGTAGCGTCAAAACTAAGAAACTACGATTTAAATAGTTTACCTACGACATCGGGAAACAGGCTTTGTAGGGCCCTAACGTAGTTAAGACATTCCTCCCGCCAAACAGATGGTGTGCATTTTTTCTGAGACTGCTTTGTACATGGACGAATAAATAAGACTACAATGATATATCAAAAGAAACATAACGCTTCAAACCGAGTTTTAACTTAACACCACGCGATGCAGAATGAACACAATTTCAGAATATAATCGTCCGAGTCCTTCGTACAAATGTGTATTTAGGAATCGATTTTTATTTCGCGTTTATTACACTCTTAAAGGTTTTGTCTTAATTATAATTAATTATATAGTAAGTGTCAAAGAAAAATCATTTACCTTTGTTTAAGACAATTCCATTACACTTTTCAAACATGTGCAATGTAAATGTATAGAAATTTCTTTGAATATCATTGTTGTCATTTAATTTTGCTGACCAAGTGTATTTTAAAACCAACAAAATGCATTTCAAATTAACAAATCTAAAAGAAAAAGGAACAGCAAAATGAACTCAAATCAAGAAAATTTCAAAAGCCTACTCTTAGACTAGAAAGAAGGTCTATCAAGTACATGTACTGTCCCCTTTGGAAAGTAAAGTACATTCGATGTCGCCTAGATTAGCTCAAGAACATTCAATATCGCCTCGGGTGGGTCAAATACACCTAATGTATGGCGCGTAGGGTTAATTAAGTACATTCAATGTCTTCTAGGGTGGGTCAAGTACATTTTATGTCGCCTAGGGTAGGTCTTGTACATTCTTACTGCCTGGGGTGGGTCAAGTACATTCAATTTTGTCTAGAGTGGGTCAAGTTGATCCAATGTCATAGAGGGTGGGTCAAGTGCATCCATTCTCGTCTAGGGTGGGTCAAGTACATTCAATCCCGCCTAGGGTGTGTCTAGTACATCCGATGTCGCCTATAGTGGATCAAGTACATCTTATGTCGCCTTGGGCTGGTTAAGTACATCCAATGCCGCTTCAGATAAGTCAAATTCATTTTATGTCGCCTCGGGTGAGTCAAATACATTTAATGTCGCAGAGGGTGGGTCACGTACATTCAATGTGTTCTAGGGTGGGTCATGTACATACAATGACGCCTTAGTAGGGTCAAGTACATTCAATGTCGCTTAGGGTCGGTCAAGTACATTTTTTGTCGTCTAGGGTGAGTCAAGTACATTCAATGTCGCCTAACGTGGGTAAAGTACATTCAATGGCACCTACGGTGGGTTGAGTACATTCAATGTCGTCTAGGGTGGATCAATTACATTCAATGTCGTCTAGGGTATGTCAAGTGCATTCAATGTCACCTAGGATTAGTCTAGTACATCAAATGTCGCCTAGAGTGGGTCAAGTATATTAAATTTCACTTAGGATGGGTCAAGTACATTCAATGTCGCCTAGGATGGGTCAAGTACATTCAATGTCATCTAGGTGGGTCAAGTACATTCAATGTCGTCTAGGTGGGTCAAGTACATTTAATGTCGTCAAGGGTGGGTCAAGTACATCCAATGTCGCCTAGGGTGAATCTAGTGCATCTAATTTCACCTAGGGTGGATCAAATACATTCAATATCACCTACGGAATGTCAAGTACATTCAATGTCGCCTAGGTTGGTTAAGCACATCCAATGTCGCCTATGTAGCCGTAGGTCAAGTACATTCAATGTCGCCTAGGTTGGTCAAGTACATTCAATGTCGCCTAGGTGGGTCGAGTTCATCCAATGTCGCCTAGGTGGGTCAAGTACATGCAATGTCACCTAGGGTAGGTTAAGTACATCACATGTCGCCTAGGATGGGTCCAGTACATTCAATGTCACCTAGGGTAGGTTAAATATATCCAATGTCGACTAGGTTGGGTCAAATGCATTCAATGTCACCTTGGGCAGGTTAAGTATATCCAATGTCGCCTAGGGTGTGTCAAGAACATTCAATGTCACCTAGGGTAGGTAAAGCACATCCAATGTCGCGTAGGGTGGGTCCAGTATATTCAATGTCACCTAGGGTAGGTTAAGTACATCCAATGTGGCCTAGGGTGGGTCAATTACATTCAATGTCACCTAGGGTAGGTTAAGTACATCCAATGTCGCCTGGAGTGGTTTTAGTACATTGAATGTTACCTAGGGTAGGTTAAGTACATCCAATGTCGCCTAGGGTGGGTCAGTTACATTTAATGTCCTCTAGGACGGGTCAGGTGCATTCATTGTTACCTAGGTGGGTCAAGTACATGGTCAAGTCCATTCAATGTCACCTAGGTGGGTCGAGTACATCCATTGTCGCCTAGGTTGGTAAAATACATTCAATGTCGCCTAGGTTGGTCAAGTACATTCAATGTCACCTAGGGTAGGTTAAGTACATACAATGTCGCCTAGGATAGGTCCAGTATATTCAATGTCACCTATGGTAGGTTAAGTACATCCAATGTCGACTAGGGTAAGTAAAGTACATTCAATGTCACTTAGGTCAGGTTAAGTATATCCAATGTCGCCTAGGGTAGGTTAGGAACATTTAATGTCACTTAGGGAAGGTTAAGTATATCCAATGTCGCCTTGGGTGGGTCCAGTACATTCAATGTCTCCTAGGGTAGGTTAAGTACATCCAATGTGGCCTAGGGTTGGTCCAGTACATTCAATGTGACCTAGGGTAGGTTAAATACATCCAATGTCGCCTAGGGTGTTTTTAGTATATTGAATGTCACCTAGGGTAGGTTAAGTACATCCAACGTCGCCTAGGGTGGTTCAAGTACATCCAATGTCGTCTTAGACGGGTCAGGTGCATTCAATGTCACCTAGGGAGAGTCAAGTGCATGCTGGAATAAAATGATGATCGAGTATTGTCGAAAGTCGATTATTTGTGTCCGAGGTCGGCAATAATCGATTGCATCATTCCATAATCGATTATCGCTTATGTACGGCAAAGGGAAGTAACCGTTTTGTGTATGTACTGATTTTCTTTAAAACGGGAAACGGTACAGACTTATACGGGGTTATACGACAATAGGAATCAGGGGAGCTAACTCTCGCAACATCCGTTTCAAAATGTCAGCTCCCATGGACGACCGTGTCTTTTTAAAGTAAAAAATCATCTTCATTGTTATATCAAATATAAAAAATATCAAGTAAAAATGATTATTTATTCAGCATTTCCCCATGTTATATCTTGCTAGAAAAATATTAAATTCATTTCAACATGATGTCATGATAATTGATAAGTATTTCATGTAAAAGATTGGAACATTTTTTAAATGCTACATGTAAATACATTTTGTAATACATTTTTGTTCCAAATTATATAATATCTGTTTTAAAGTGATGAAAATGCTGATAATTATGTAAATAATTCATCAGTTTATGGTTGATATTTTTTAAAAATATAAAACTACCGACTGGTATATATATACTTGTAGTGTGGAAAAATCAAGTTTTTATTCTCAATTATTTTAGAATTAAGTTATCTCCTAAAAACATTTCACTAAATTATCAATTGTAACCTGTATCAATTTTGGAATGTATAACAAAACAGCATATAAAACATAACTGATTGTAATATGTTTATTCATTTAAAGACATGTATGTACAAACCAATATAGTTTTGGATATATTTGTAATATATTCACTTGTTCCGTTTCGATTATTTTCGATGATCGATTATGACTTTGGTCCGATTTTCAATTCCTAGTGCATGCAATGTCATCTAGGACGGATCACGTGCATTCAATGTCACATTGGTTAGGTCAATCACTTTCAATTTCGCCTCTGTTGGGTGAAGTACATAAAGGCACATCTTCCTTTCAAATTGTCGCTTAGTAACCATTTACACTGACCAATTTCTTTTCATGATAGGAACACTGGAACAGAGGCGTAAACAAATGACCATTTTGGAACATAACTATTGATAAGGAAGATTTTTTTTGTATTCGACTCGAGTGGTGTTATGCAGCTTAGGATTTTAAAAGGCGCTAGCAAAATGAATCAAAATTTGCAAAAAAAACCCACAAGAGTCGATTACGACATTCCGGATCAAATCGCAATACTAATAATCCTTTTATCATATGGATAACTGGTAAGATTACTTTAAATCCCTGGTTTTCATATTAAATATCATATTAATGAAGCATTATTTTAGTTAATGACGTCATTTAAACATTGCACAACGTTACTTGTTATGACGTGACTTAGGCTGAATGAAATACGGCCGTATTGCACTGGTTTGGACAACGGATTCCGTATTATTGCTTTTTAATTTCTTATGGGTATATAATGAAATAAAATGTAATAAATCTAACCGAAACAAGTGACATTCATTCTTGTTAAATTATCGCAGTAAACAACTGCGGCACACAGAGACAACCGGATTATATTTGAACTTGTTTTTAGCTTTTTTTACAGAAGAAAGTAATGTATGCGTTCCGGTACTTTCAGTTCAATGTTTAGTTCAGACAGTGATCCCTATAGCTAGGCTCAGCCTTCATTATTCAAATGCTGACTGTTTTTTGTTCATACGTGACATTTGAGTTAAAATAATAGTGCACATGATTGCGGAACATTCACGTCAAAACAGAATAATATTTGAATGACAAAAGCTTAATATGTTAATCATTTAAAATAAATGAATAAATTATAAAACGCTTATCATTAAGAATTAATATCAATGTTTTAAATGCTATAATTACTTGCCCCAAAAAGATTCGTTACTGAAACGGGTAGTAAACTGTTTTTAGTCAATATTATGCATTTTCAACATTGTTTACACTCAATTTTGAAACGTGTTTAAGTTCGAAGTCATGCAGTAACATACTAGATAATTGTTTGTTACAGTGTAAGATTGTTCTATATTTCACCTTGTGCGCACCAAATCTTATATTTCACGAGTGGTGCAGCCACAAGTAAAATATTTTCAACTCAACTTATATTCCTTAAATGAACTGCCTTTAGGCAATTGCGTTTATCAATGAACGCAACATCTTCGGATATGTTCGGATCGCAATTCATCTCATAACAATATACATGATAACTATTCAACTTGTTATTGTTTGTATTGTGTCAGCAGGTCAAAAAATAAATCAACATTTAAGAAAGTGTTTATTTATTATATTTTAAATGAATTTTCCCATAAGTGTTTAAATTTTACGTTTAAAGGTGATTTCAAGTGGTTGATATTTTCCCGCGTTATTGTGGCGTCATTTGAAAAAATGTTTCCGGTTTCATTTGGGTCGTTCTATTTACTGAATGGGTAAGAAAGGATTAATGAATGGTTTTCGTAAATGAATTGAAATATTTTTTAACAATTCTTGAATACAATAAGGAACTATTGGTGTAAATATAAGAAATCAATTGCGGAGTTGATGTCATTGGGGATATGAACGCAGTTGGGCTGGTCAAAGTACGCGTGGAGTCCTTCGCAATTCATTCCTTAAATATTCACTCTTGGTATTCACTAGGTGAAATTTATTGCGAGCTTTAACTAAAACTCCTTTTCCTTATTTTTATATGTATCAAATAATATTAAAGACATTTAATTGTAGTTTTTCAGAAAAGCACAGAAAATTGCAGCCGACATGCACATTCCTCTCAAATCTTCCAGTAACAACCAGAGCTTTTACCTAATTATATGCTTCTTGTTGAAGAAAATTGTTTTTCGAAATTTTTCGAAATAATCTGAACAAATCTCAACACAGTGATCCGGTTCACTGATGAACACTCCAGACACTGGCAGACAGCGAGACAATAGTCAGGTATCATGAACAAAGTGGTCAGTCCTGACTTTGACTTTGTCTTAACCCTGAAAGATCATAGCTATTACAACATTGAATCATTCAAGTTGTATCAAAGTTTGATCTTACTTTGAAATCACAAAGATCGCATATATATATTATGAAAATATTTTTTTATGATTATATCGTATGAGAAAGTGGCATATGTCATTTATGAAACGGCTTTAAGTCGGTAAGAAGACTATCGGGCCGACGATAAAAGGTGTTGCAAATTGAGGCGGCCCGAAGTCGGCCCGCCTTAGAATCCGATGTCGGGCCGAAATAGCTTGTATTATTAGTCTTATGTCGGCCCGATGTATGAGTATTAGCTCGGAAATACGGTATCAATTGTATTTGTCAGTTTAAATTTTCAGTATTTTTGGCATCAATCGTATACTTATAAAATATATAAGATAATGTATGGTAAACTGCGATATAAGGCTTCAGAAAAAAAATATTTGTGGATTTTGGCCAATAACGAAAGGTGCTGCTACGAAAGTAAGTGGTTGCCAAACCATATTGTAGCGAGTGAATGTGATGTTAAATAGGAAAGCAGACCATTGCCAGTTGTTACTAAGACAGTATGTGATTTCTAACGAAAGTGATCGATGTTTAAGAGGTAAACGGTTCTTAAGAGAAGAGATGATTGCTAAGGAAACAAGATGTTGCTAAGGAAGTCATAGATTGCTTAGAATTGAATAGGTGATGCTAACGAAACGTTTGGTGCTAAGGAAGTCTTTTTGTTCTTTTAGGACTTGTCAATTTTGGAAAGATGTTTTATGTGTAAAAACAAGTGATCCCAGGTCACGGTTAATCTTGACCCCAGGCACTGTCAATCTTGACCCCAAGGGCATGAATTAATCAATCACGGAGGATGACTAAACAATCCTACATAACAAAATATTTTACCTCTAGGCTTTGTACTTTTGAAGAAAACTGTCTTCCTAGCATAACTCAATGTACAACACGTGACCCCAGGGTGGGTCTAAAACACGTGACCCCAGGGTTGGTCTAATTTTGACCCAATGGCAGCATTTTAACAATTTTGGTAGATGAACACAAGACACTGCTTAAGCCCAAATACCTTACATATATGTCTTTTTTTAGGTTTGAAAACACTTTCCTTTAACAAATTATTGAAAAATGACCCTCTGAAAGTGGCCAAATTTGATCCCTTAAATCATTTAAACAATCTTGATTGAGAACTACTAGACAATGCAGTGCTCCTTTTGTTTGTTATAGCAACCAGGGATCTCAGTGGAAACTATTTCGTACAAAAACCGAGAATTCATGTGTGATTTGACCAAGTTGAATAGTACCAAATGTCGTTTAAAGCAATTGCTGGCGGCAGATGCCGGACAACCCATCTACAATATTAACTCTCCTTGAATAATATGTAAGGATTGCGCCGGTTTAAAATGTGACCTGAAGAACTTTTCATCATATGAGAAATATTTTGAAATAGAATGGAACATGAATAAGCTGGTAAACAAACAAACGTTTCCCCCGTTTATATAAAGAAGTTTTGTGCCTGCTAAATCTTGAATATTTAGAACACTGGTTGAACTAAATATTGAACTGAAAGTAATGAACCGTATACAATACAATGCGTTTACTTTAAAGGTTCTCCTGTATTAGCCTGTTGTCAGTTGACGAAGTAATAGCGGACCGTACAGATTCAATATGGGTGACCGTCGCTTGCTAAGGTTAGATCTATTGTATTTATGTTTTTTGTTACTCTCTCTAATACTTTATTAAATTTAGATACAAATTTTTGTACATTGTTTCCCTGTGACTGAAGAACGCGACGGTTTTAACTAGTGATAAAATGTTTAAAAGTATTTTAATATACGTCTTAAGAACAATTGGCACTGCATTTTATAGATTTATAAACACAACAACGAGATTAGAATTATATGCAATGATGCAATGATGATATATCGCAATATATCACAAATCTGGGTGTGGATGTTGGTTTTATATTTTTTCGGGAGTAATTGAATGTTTACTTATACATGTACTTAAGTTATAACATACAAAGCTTAGAATGTATCGCAAAAACAAACACGAATTAACATGATAGTGTAACTTATTTAAGCCAAATACAAGGGAGGGCAAATAATATTATCCTGTCAGGAGATCATAAAATTGCATGAAACACGAATCTGCCCCTGTGTTCAGTCTAGGGTAAGGGGATGCTCATGTTAGCAAACTGTTTGTTGTGTATTCAAGTTGTATCCAGCGCATTCACCGCAATCGGGGGACAAAATTGCAAACGTTATCCGAAACAACTAAAGTTTATAGCCTTAACTAACTTACTAGTATCTATTTTGTCAGCTTTTAAGTACATTAAATGCCTATTGCCCATATACAGTACATTGCTGTCTTTTATTATTGTGTAACTTAAGTTTCGTTTTCGATTATGTACCAAAAAGGCACTATACATATGAATACAACGTCTTATGGCAGACACCATATATTTGTAAATATGTACGTCTGTATGTGTTCAATGTGTCACTGAAAAAAGGAAATAAACAATATCAACGAATATTTTCGTACTTGAAATTGATATTTACAGTCCTCCGTAGTTTTCTTTTTTGTATACAAATATTCATAAGATTTGTTCAAATTCAAATAGCTTCACAATAATTAAGAATATATCGTTTCTTAATTTCATTTTAATAGTTAAACATGCTTGACGTAGTGATTTTAACATGGATAACTATGTTCGGTGGTTCGGATCCCGGAGGGGCAACTTGTTTTACAACATAATGATCACATTTTGACTAGAAATTGTTTAAAACCATTGTCACAGTGATAAGCGCACACACATTTGTTTTCGAACTCGTACCTAAGTTCGATTGCCGTTGTTGATATTTGTGAAAATTGTCTGATGTCACAATAAAGCGTACAAGTGGGTTTTATCCGAGTATCCCGGTTTACAACCCAACACAAGACCATACTATCTCGCCCGGTTTACCACACAACAAAAGACCATACTATCTCGCCCGGTTTACCACACAACACCAGACTACACTATCGCGCCCGGTTTACAACCCAACACAAGACCACACCATCTCGTCCGGTTTACAACCCAACATAAGACTACACTATCTCGTCCGGTTTACAACCCAACACAAGACCACACTATTTCGCCCGGTTTACCACACAACACAAGACTACACTATCTCGCCCGGTTTACAACCCAACACAAGACCATACTATCTCGCCCGGTTTACCACACAACAGAACACTAAACTATCTCGACCGGTTTTACCACATAACACAAGACCAAACTATCTTGCCCGGTTTACCACTCAACACAAGACTACACTATCTCGCCCGGTTTACCACACAACACAATACCATACTATCACGCCCGGTTTACCACACAACACAAGACCACACTATCTCGCCCGGTTTACCACTCAACACAAGACTACCCTATCTCGCCCGGTTTACCACACAACACAAGACCACACTATCTCGCACGGTTTACCACACAACACAAGACCACACTATCACGCCCGGTTTACCACACAACACAAGACCACACTATCTCGCCCGGTTTACCACACAACACAAGACTACACTATCACGCCCGGTTAACAACCCAACACAAGACCACACTATCTCGCCCGGTTTACCACACAACACAACACTACACTATCTCGCCCGGTTTACCACACAACACAAGACTACACTCTCTCGCCCGGTTTACCACACAACACAAGACCACACTATCTCGCCCGGTTTACCACACAACACAAGACTACACTATCTCGCCCGGTTTACCACACAACACAAGACCATACTATCACGCCCGGTTTACCACACAACACAAGACCATACTTTCGAGCCCGGTTTACCACACAACACAAGACCATACTATCACGCCCGGTTTACCACACAACACAAGACCATATTATCACGCCCGGTTTACCACACAACACAAGACTACACTATCGAGCCCGGTTTACCACACAACACAAGACTACACTATCTCGCCCGGTTTACCACACAACACAAGACCACACTATCTCGCCCGGTTTACCACACAACACAAGACTACACTATCTCGCCCGGTTTACCACACAACACAAGACTACACTATCACGCCCGGTTTACTACACAACACAAGACCATACTTTCGAGCCCGGTTTACCACACAACACAAGACCATACTATCACGCCCGGTTTACCACACAAGACAAGACCATACTATCTCGCCCGGTTTACCACACAACACAAGACTACACTATCGAGCCCGGTTTACCACACAACACAAGACTACACTATCTCGCCCGGTTTACCACAAAACACAAGACCACACTATCTTGCCCGGTTTAACACACAACACAAGACCATACTATCACGCCCGGTTTTCAACTCAACGCAAAACCACCCTATCTCGCCCGGTTTACCACACAACAAAGACCATACTATCTCACCCGGTTTACCACACAACACAAAACTACACTATCACGCCCGGTTTACCACACAACAGAAGACCACACTATCTAGCCTGGTTTCCCACACAACACAAGACCATACTTTCGAGCCCGGTTTCCCACACAGCACAAGACTTCACTATCACGCCCGGTTTACCACACAACACAAGACCACACTATCACGCCCGGTTTACCACACAACACAAGACTACACTATCACGCCCGGTTTACCACACAACACAAGACTACACTATCACGCCCGGTTTACCACACAACACAAGACTACACTATCACGCCCGGTTTACCACACAACACAAGACTACACTATCACGCCTGGTTTACCACACAACACACGACTACACTATCACGCCCGGTTTACCACACAACACACGACCACACTATCACGCCCGGTTTACCACACAACACAATACTACACTATCACGCCCGGTTTACCACACAATACAAGACTACACTATCACGCCCGGTTAACAACACAACACAAGACCACACTATCACGCCCGGTTTACTTCACAACACAAGACTACACTATCTCGCCCGGTTTACCACACAACACAAGACCATTCTATCACGCCCGGTTTACCACACAACACAAGACTACACTATCACGTCCGGTTTACCACACAACACATGACCACACTATCTCGCCCGGTTTACCACACAACACAAGACTACACTATCACGCCTGGTTTACCACACAACATAAGACTACACTTTCACGCCCGGTTTCCCACACAACAAAAGACTACTCTATCACGTCCGGTTTACCACACACCACATGACCACACTATCACGCCCGGTTTACCACACAACACAAGACTACACTATCTCGCCCGGTTTACCACACAACACAAGACTACACTATCTCGCCCGGTTTACCACACAACACAAGACTACACTATCACGCCCGGTTTACCACACAACACAAGACCACTCTATCTCGCCCGGTTAACCACACAACACAAGACCACACTATCTCGCCCGGTTTACCACACAACACAAGACCACACTATCTCGCCCGGTTTACCACACAACACAAGACCACACTATCTCGCCCGGTTTACCACACAACACAAGACCACACTATCACGCCCGGTTTACCACACAACACAAGACCACACTATCTCGCCCGGTTTACCACACAACACAAGACCACACTATCACGCCCGGTTTACCACACAACACAAGACTACACTATCACGCCCGGTTTACCACACAACATAAGACTACACTATCACGCCCGGTTTACCACACAACACAAAACCACCCTATCGCTCCCCATTTCCCACACAACACAAGACCAGCATACACCCTATACTTTAATTACTTATCTCACTAGATTTTATTAGAATTGTCAAAAGAATATTTTTAAGCTAAACACCATTATTAATCAGTCGATTGAATAAGAATGTGAACAGCATGAACAGGAAACCAATTCAGAATTAAATAAATGTAAAGAATAATAAAATTAGAACGTTAACAAAATTGGAAAACAACTTGACCACTACAATAGCAACTTACTCGAAGAAGATTTATCAACTTAAGTATTTATAAGATTAACGCAGCTGTATGACAATTGATTACTTAAATCAGCTTATTCTAATATTGTACAACCATTTTTCCGCATTTCATGCTAGAGTTGGCAGACTGCTGTCTCAAATGGGCAAAAAAAAATCAAAGTTTAGAAAATCACTTTCAAAACAACAATAATAATTATGTTCGTGAAGTTTGCGGCCTAGTTAACAAACTACGCTAACTTCACGTCGCTAGGCAGCTAGACCACAGACAATACGCCACTAGGCCACACACTTCACGCCGCTAGGTCGCTTACTTCACGTCGCCAGGCCGCTAGGCCGCTAACTTCACGGCACTATGTCGCTAGGCCGCTTCCTTCACGTCGCTAGGCCTTTAGGTCGCTTACTTCACGTAACTTGGTCGCTAGTCCGCTAACTTCACGTAGCTAGGCCGCTAGGCCGCTTACTTCATGTTGCTAGGCCGCTTACTTTACGTCGTTCGACCGCTAGTCCGCTAACTTCACGTTGCTAGGCCGCTAGGCCGCTTACTTTACGTCGTTCGACCGCTAGGTCGCTAACTTCACGTCGCTAGGCCGCTAGGCCGCTTACTTTACGTCGTTCGACCGCTAGGCCGCTAACTTCACGTCGCTAGGCCGCTAGGCCGCTTACTTTACGTCGTTCGACCGCTAGTCCGCTAACTTCACGTCGCTAGGCCGCTAGGCCGCTTACTTTACGTCGTTCGACCGCTAGTCCACTAACTTCACATCGCTAGGCCGCTAGGCCGCTTACTTTACGTCGTTCGACCGCTAGGCCGCTAACTTCACGTCGCTAGGCCGCTAACTTCAAGTACATATAATAATACACTATTAGAACCAATGCTTAGTGGTCTTAGTTGTAGTCTCTTGTTTATAAGGCTTGCATGTTCATGGTCCGAGTATCATTTAATCTTCCCTTCTTTGAAATATTTCTTTTTATGTTGTTTTTTGTATTCACTAGATCTATGTATTGCAAAACTGTAAAAGTATTGAACACATCGTTTAAAAATATAGGATTCAAATCATTAGCACGTAAAACCAGTATTGATGCATTGAGATGACAACGGTTGTGACCATCAGGCTACGTTTGTAGGGACACTTCTCGAACGTTATTTGGCAATGACATTGTTTAATTTTATTTCAACAAGTCGATTATCAATTGAAAAATATTCGTATGGGACCTCATACCGTTTGGAGATTAATTAGGTTTTGGGAAGTTCGCAAATCGCACCCTAGCGTATATACATACGCTCGAAAAAAAGTATTAAATCCTTATTTATATATTTATTTTGTTTCAGGTATTTAAAATTTGAGAAATAAAAAATATCAGGTACAATAATGGCGATAAATCAGTTATCGTCTTTCAACTTTCGTGAAAAACCCCTTCGCCTCCAAAACATTCAACTTGTTGCTTTGTCGTTAAATCGGCACATAAAGGTTACCTCCTTAAATTATTCAATTATTTACGCAAGACTTTGGTTTTCATTACTGCCTACATTATATAAATATAAGCCTTAGGCCTTTTTGATGACAAAGCGCTATTGCCGGTTTCACAGTTTGTTTCGCAATATTTTGCATAATTCCCATGGGTCAAAATCAAGTGTACTTTCGTATAAGGACGTTAATGGTCGGACGAAAGTACTATACATTAATATGTTAACTCCATTCGGTCATGCTTCACGGAAAATACGCAATTAAATTTAAACATTGACATTTACATGGTCTGATAATATGAAAACTTGCCGAAAGACAGAATAAGTATCCTTTTGAAACACATAAGAATGTGGTGTTTTGGTAGAAAATGCAGCGACATGATCAGATGATAAAGTATCATTTAAATTGACATTGCAGACAATTAAATTATCTGATTTATTTTTATATTTTATCAAAAACGTTCCTGTGGTTTATATATATTTAACAGTGAAATAAATGTAATATTTGCCAAATAACTGAATTAAAGCTATTTCACAACGCCTTGACCAAATTTGAATAGGAGTAGAAATATTGAAATAAAGCTTTCAAACTTTACTTAAGCGTTTGGGTACTCAAACATAGAAGCGTAGATGAATTTTAAACTCGTTTAACAGCTTGTACTCTATTTGATCTGTGTAATTGTTAATATTTTCGAAAACAGAAATAGCTTGCTGGTTGCATTGTGCTTCTTAAATACTTTCGATTAACGTTCTGACTTCTAGTTAATCAGTCGACAAAATGGAGAACTTTGTCCCAAAGCAATCTACAAAACATAAACACAAACAGAGATTAATAATACAAATAACTCTTGCTCTTATATTTACAAATTCTTTCAGAAGTTTATATTTTCATAAAACCTCATGTTCTGTTCTGTTCATAAAATCTTACGCAATCTTCTGCCACTGTGGTTTAGTGGCTACGGTCTCACATGCGAACTGTGAAGGCGCTGGTTTGATTCTCGTATACGTAGCATTTTTATTATTTTTGTTTTCTCTTTTTCTTTGTAATGAATATATTAATGAAATTGATACCATGTTACAAACTTACTTTGAGATATTTTCACAAAAGAATCAATATATTAGATATTTCATTACATCACATTAACAAATAACAGCTTGTGTACCTTTAAGAATGTCTTTGTATGATTTTCGTGTTGCCGCATTTTATCCTTTAATCTTAATTAAATCATTCGTACTCCCCCTGGCAAGTTTTATTACCATCTACTTTAACGTCTGAACAAAGATAATTACCTCATTGTTATACGTCTTAGAAGACATTACTTAATATGTGCTAATATTATATAATGCATCGAAAACAAATTTCCTTTAGATTAAAAATAAATATTCTGTTCTGTTACCCATTACTTAGCAGTCCAATGCTAATAAATGCCATTTGATACAGAACAGAACAGAACAGAACATAATTTTATTCGACGTATACCAACAAGGTACATAGTCGTAGAATATAAATGCATTTATTTAACGTGAATTCAACAAGTCACATAACACAGATTCGATACAGGCAATGTCTATATGTAGTTATGAATAATTGTCATACGTGAAAACAATAATATGCAAATGATAAAACATGAGGATGAGCTGATATAAACTAATCACTATATGTAATGGAAGTTCTATGTTTAAGAGCTTCTTTTATATATTTGGATAATTTAAATACAGTATTTTTGTTGTCTGACTTAAGCAGTTCTATAGACTTGTACATGGTTGGTCTGACATAAAAATATTTTTTAATGTATTTCCTTCTGATGTCATTATAACAAGGACATATTAATATGAAATGAAATTCATCTTCTAGATCATTTGAATAACAAAAAGTACAATAACGTTCATTCTTAGGAATGTTGTTATTTGCATATCTACCGGTGTGGATTATTAATGAATGAGCAGACACTCTTAATCTAGTAATATAAAATCGTAAGTCATGCGGTAAAATGTTCAAGTATTGTTCAAAGTACATGTAGGAAACCATATATCTCCCAAACATAGGTGAAGATTTTACAATTTGATATCATGTTTTACATAGACGCCGCGATTTCACTATTTGAAAAACATAGATGAAGCACTGAGCTAAATGTTTAAGTAAGATGTCAATTTGCTCATTATTATACTAGATGGGCAAAGCATTGAACACCAAAATGTATTAATAAAATGAAGGTTCATCAGTTGCCATTTTCAGAAAATAATTTTGGTAGTCGCTCTGTTGTCTCCATGAGCTCTAAAACAAACATGTCACAAATCTCGTTCAAGATTGATAAATAGTGATTTTATGTCGGAAATGACGTCATTGTTGTTTTCACAAAACCATGAGAAACATTTTTTAACATGTTTAAGATGTTTATAGTGTTACAAACGTTAAATTCATCAATACCTGAATCAAATGTTGTAATTCATCAAACATTTTACACTCCACTATATCATTCCAGTAAACCACAAGCTAAGATAGCATGGAAAAAGGGAAACATATACAGAGGATAATTGTGCTTAAAACTGAAACAGACACTCCTATTTTTATTCACTCTTATTATACATCGAATTTGATAAATATTTATTTTAATATGAAAATCGCGACTTATTGAAGCCAAGTAATGCTAAAGAGGAAAACATGCAATCGTTTGTATCTATAAAATAGTGTGAGTGATTCAGTTAAAATGATTGAAACAAGTATGTTATATGACTTTAAACTCACTATTCCAACGTTACGTTTATCAAGACAATTTACCAGTTTTTAATAAACCACTGAATAGCATGCAATACATAGTAATCTTGATAGTTTATTTCAAAGGTATAATGCGCAAAACAAGGAAGTGTTACTGTCCACTAATACTCATTACTTCTACATTGCAGGTGGTTACCTGCGGTTTGCATGGTGCTCTCCTCTGCGCATGCCTACCCTAGTTTTCAAACAAAACTCCCGAATGGTGACAGTGTACCTCATCCGTGCGACTCTTCTCGAATGTGGGAAGGGGTCGGACACGAGAACCAGGCGGGAGGAGGGGTTAGAAACCCCTTTGGAAGGGACTTTGATGCAAACGGGAAGGTAAATATCAATATGTATAATACGTAAAAAGTAGTCTGAGCTAGGATTATATACACAATCACAATGAAACCTCTGATGTTAATGTTTATATTGAAAAGTCAAAATAACATTTTTAGCCGGACCAGTGGATTTTTCTGAGTACTCCAATCTATCCCACGACAAAACCCCCCCACAATATTGTGTAATATAACATAATGCGTTACTACTGAACCATGCACATGTTCCAACATTAGAGCATTTGATATCTTATATCCCTGAAAGTTCTTTCTTTGTTCATATTCGTATAGGTTTGGGACTCTACAATCTGCAGAATGGATTCAGATGGAGATGGACGGACGAACGGAGAAGAGCTGGGAGATCCTGACTGTATATGGAGCCAAGGACAGGCCCCAGCAGTCACTTCCGGTCTTTCACACCCAGGTAAAACCTTAGGGACGGTACCCCATAATAACAAGTGATACGTTTCTACGGTATAATTTGTTTTGTTTTTTATTTGAGATCAATATTTTGGAATAACATTACATCACATCACAGCGATATCCACAAATCAATATCGTCCTATTTTAAATTTAGTGTAATTATCAAAATATAATTTTTCAATCATTTTTTAATAACACGAAGACGACGTATTTGACTATTAAAATCATGAAACAATCTAAGAACAATTTTATGTCTGTTTCAGCTCTTGGTTTTTAAATGTGTGTTCCTACATTAATTGTTAAAATTACAAACTTATATGCTTCTTGTTTCTTGAGGCTCGACCTGTACGCTAAGTTGTTATTATCTTCAGGTGTATGTGAGCCATTGGGCAGTAGCACGTGTGCAGGGAGAAACTCGTTTGTAGACTGTGGAAATACCGGAGAGTTTGACTGCCCTCCCATACACGCAGAAGGTAGAGTTTAGTTGTTGTTTTCACCAGGGGTATGTGAGCCTATTGAGGTAGCACATGTAATGGGAAGAACTCGATTGTAGACTGGAAATACAGGAGAGTTTGATTGCCCTCTCATACACACAGAAGGTAGAGTTTAGTTGTTGTTTTCACCAGGGGTATGTGGGCCTATTGAGGTAGCACATGTAATGGGAAGAACTCGATTGTAGACTGGAAATACAGGAGAGTTTGATTGCTCTCTCATACACACAGAAGGTAGAGTTTAGTTGTTGTTTTCACCAGGGGTATGTGGGTCTATTGAGGTAGCACATGTAATGGAAAAAACTCGTTTGTAGACTGTAGAAATACAGGAGAGTTTGACTGCTTTCCCATACACACAGAAGGTAGAGTTTAGTTGTTGTTTTCACCAGGGGTGTGTGAGCCTATAGAGGTAGCACATGTGCGGGGAAGAACTAGTTTGTATATTGCGAAAATAACGGAGAGTTTGATCGCCCTCTCATACACACAGAAGGTAGAGTTTAGTTGTCTTTTCCACCTGTGGTATGTGAGCCTAAAGAGGTAGCAAGTGTGCAGGGATTCTATGTAGTCGTTTGTAGTCTATGGATAGAGTGGATAGTTTGACTGCCCTCCAATCTAAACAGAAGGTCAAGTTATTTTGTAGGAACAGTTTTATGCAACTGTTTAATAGCCCAGATGCGGATCAACATGCATTTGTTACTTCTACGGATATTATATTTTGAAATCATATGAACAATCAACCAATTTATAAAACCTCTCACTTATGTAGAATATGCCAATTTCAACTATAACTCCACCCCAACTGTCCTGTTTGTTATTGTCACTTGTTTGTCCATGTGATTCTCATGTTTATGTAAATGAGTGTATGAGGTTATGAAAGTGGTCAAACGGGTATATTTGTATTTAACTTACAGTTTCATTGGCTCTCCTATTTTTATCTCACCGCCCTTACTAATTTCCTTCATTTTGGCTATCACTTGTTTTCTAGAAGTCGGACTGCGATGTCCGCTTCTCTTTTAAAGTCATTTCTATATTGTTACAAAACTTTATATATTCATATTTAATAGTGTACTGTTTCACAGTCTGGTGAGTGTATTTCTTTATTACATTCATATTAGTATTTATTTGTATTTAATCCGAAAAGCTGTAATTAGAGATAACCTGCTTAATTGTATTTACTGAATTTCATGAAGGGCGTGGCACTTGCTTTTATCTTGTATGTTTTGTATTGTGTCTTACAAATGTTTATTGGTTCTGTCATAATGTTATTATATTTATAAGTTTTTCTATATGACCATTGAGAAATAAATATATCGAATCCTGAGAAGTGTTGCCAACTTAAATTTGTTTTTAAGGAATGACTTGCGGGATTGGTGTCATTATCGGGGCAATTTGGCATGTTATCGTGTGTGGACCCAACGCGTTCTTTAACCAGTCCAATTGCGTTTATATCCCAGATAATGACATCAGTTACGCAATTCATTACTTATATTTACACTAATAGTTCATTAATTTATTCAAAAAATGTAAAAAATACTTCAATTCAACATGTTGATTTAAGTTCTTCGGGGCCTGCTGACACAAAACAAACAATTACAAGATTTTCTTTTTTAATTTATATTCATATTGTTATTCGATGACTCACGATCCGAACATACCGGAAGATGTTGCGTTCATCGGATGATAATCGCAAAAGCCGAAATGAAGTTCATTAGGTATAGAAGTTAAGGTGTAAAAAGTTGAAAAAGAGGTATGCAACTGCAATATAGATTAAGTCTTTAAAATGCATCGACATGCTACGAATTGCAAAACAAAAACAATTATTATTTAGACACCGTCAAAATGGACATACGCTACCCAGAAACGCCAGTCCCTGCCCAGGAAACCACATACATGTGTATGGCCTTTGAGCTTCCATCGGATAAGCCCTACCATCTGATCGCCTCTAACCCAATCATCGACAACAGGGAGGTCATGCACCACATCATCGTCTACGGATGTTCTGGAATGGGTAATTATTGTTACTCCCAAATGTTTTCCATACAGGACCATAACATTCTGACGTGCTTATTCATTGGCATTGATTTCTTATTTCTTACATGTATACAGAAATAAATAATCATCACTTTTATAAACATTTTTTGCAATCTATGCAAGTGAAATTAGAAGAAAAGTGTATTTGGCTGCAGTTAATACTTTGGTAAAACCCATGCTTCCGAACTGAAAAAATATCCTTATTTTGAGTGCAGAATAATTGTAACTAAATCAGTCGTCTGTGGCAATTCAATCAAACATTACGAGGTCTGTTTAAGAGTGACTGCGGTTTGTTTGTCAATGTTAAATAACTTCTTTGTTGGCTATAGCCTATACATATTGATCCAGGAGGGGTCAGCATATGATCGATGGAAAATCAAACAGTGCATTTCAAAATTATCTTAATATTGAATTACTTTTCGCAAATACTAGTTTTATATTATGTTAACCTTGTTGCGAACGAAAACTAAATACGTGACATAATATGAAATGATGTATCTAGCTTTGGTAGAACTTGTATCATGTGTCCATGAATAGATATCACGTGACTCATATTAAAAGATTATTAATTATCTTTGATTTGTTTTCGTGCCCTAACCTCCATTTACCTTTAATAATCAAAATGATATTAAACTATCTAAGCAATAAAATAAACCATTCTTTTAAAAAAGAAGTATTGTACAGCTGATTTCAAGTTATAATGGGAGAGTTCTATTCTGATTGTCAGGGGAGATCACTGCGTAGGAAATTATAAAACTCCTTCTTGCCTCTCTTTGTAACGTTTTAAATGCTACGGAGTTGCTAACTCACTAACTTGTTATTCTCTCTTTTCAGTCCCTTTCACTAGACTTATAGTGACAATGAGATAAGTTACTCATTGATAGGACACTTAATCGGATTACGTTCACCTTCGATGAATACATTCTATATTTAGCAAAATAATTTAATCAAAGTCAAGGACTAGTAAATTTTACCAGTTGCTTATAAATAAAGAATATTTGTATCTGGATGGCTCGGCGCGATGTCAGTTCCCTTTGTATCCATAGCAATTATCGGGGAAAGCGTTAGTATCAGGTTATAATGCAGGCACTTAATTCGCGATTACGTACCGTAGAAGCTTCAAACCTCAAACAGCATAAAAATCGTTTGCACAGAATGTTATTAAATGAATTGCTGAAAATCTTGATCATTTTTCTTTCATTACTTTAAGGTAAAGGAGCATGTCGGTGCAGAAGTCTTTAAAACTAGGTCAATTATTTACAAACCTAAAGTTTGAAAAAACATGAGAAGTGTATTGCTAACATATGTGTTACAGACACAGCACCAAGAGAGCTCAACAAACCATGGAACTGTCAGGGGGAAATGCAATCGTGTCGGGAGATGATAAGTTTATGGGCAGCAGGTAGCCCTGGGATATGTTTCAATGAAAACATGGGATTCCAGGTTGCTGGAGAAAAGGGACTGAAGTATGCTGTGATGGAGGTATGGTGTTTTACTGCCAACGTATTGTATTATCCGCGAGAAAACAATCTCTAGGGTCTAGCTAGAATCTGATCATATCATTCATATCCGTAAGTGTACACATTACATGTCATCAAGTACAGAAGTGCCAATTGAGAAATACATGACAACGTCGTAACAAGGGGACTACGGAACAGAGTGCATAGATCTACCATTGCTATAAATTAAATCGAAACTGATATTTTATTGTCATTATAACTGTTATGTATTTTTAATTGTATACAGATACCTTCCCCAACAAGCAAGTAGCCAGACGTTTGAAATCATAATTAACATTGTTTATTCTCCATGTCTCATTTCATTTAATTGATGGTGACTTATTATAACGCAAAATAATATATTAAGCAGTCGAATCAACCAATATATGTTATAATACAGTGGAAAATACTTGCCATGCCAAACAGTCACATACGTGGCCTAGTTCTTGGATGAAGGCCGCATAGAACAAGACAAACACAACGTCATAAAAACAATTAGCAGCACAAATACACATTCAATTTATCTATAAAGTGGAATTTGAAAGTGGTAGCATCATTCCGATTGAAATTGTTAATTTATAGGCCGTGTACTACTTGCAAACTTTTTAACAGTATTCTGTTTTCAAGAATCACTAGGATGTATCCAAATATCCCGAAGGACAAGTGTTGTGCATTTTTCTTCTAAAATATGTAACCTCACACTTGTTCCATCATTTATAAATAATTACTAAATTAAAATAAATCAGGTGGGCCACGACGAACATATCACATTCCAATAATCCTCATCAGAGCACTCATCAACTTGAAAAGAATGGGGGGGATAACTCAAAACATAACATATAAACTGATTAATTAATTTAATATCGTACATAGCTACATGATAAAAAGAACCCTTATAATGATTATTGTTTTGAGTTTTATGGCTACTACGTGCATGCAGGCGATTGTAGCATTTATATGAAAACAAAAACTGTCTCAATACCAGATAAGAAATATATCTCAAACTCACTAGAACCACATCTACACCATTAAACGTACAGTTATCTACAATAAGATTTGAATGAAACAACTCCCATCAAATTGATACATATATTCCCATTTCAGTTTCATTGGAACAACCCCTCCCTCGTCGACAGTTATACAGATAGTTCTGGCTACGAACTTTACCTCACTCCAAATCTCCGCCCTTACAATGCTGGTGTGTTAATGATTGGTCAGAGTGAGATCGCCATTCCGCCGGGTAAAATGGGACACGTGGAAGAGGGCACCTGTCCTGGCAATTGTACCAATCAGATCATGACGGGAGATGTACAGGTCACATTGGCTCTTAACCACATGCATACGATGGGTAAGTATACCATTTGTTTGTCCACTTTTCTGTTAAGAGCTATCGTATTTGGTATATAAATTTCTTCCAATGTATAACGAAACTTCTTTTGAACATTTAAAAAGCTGATTTTTGAATTCGGTCGTCGAGTACTCAAAGAAGTATAAACCTCATTACCTTTATGTTGAAACTGGCTCATTTTAAACGTTAATGTAAAAGTATTAAACAAATATAGCACGATTGATAAGTCTTTGGTCAAGTGTGAGGTTAAGCGTTCACTGTTAATAGTTGTTCATTGAAACAGCTTTGTTTAAATGCTCTTAAAGCTTGTTTGGTTTGTAATCAAACATAATTTGAAGAACTTGACGTCTATAATAAGGTTTGTTTTACTTTAGGAAAGGCCCAAATCACAGAGCTGAATCGAAATGGACGGCGTATACAGTACCTAGCTAAAGATGACCACTTTGACTACAACAGTCCTGTGTTTTATGAGTGAGTTCAATGCGTACAGGTTTATTTAAAAATACGTTGTTTTTAATACGAATCTTAGCCTAGCGTTCCCGATGGAATATTAAACTTTGAAGATGAAAACAGTCTTCGTTCTTTTTCAAAATATTCTGATATTTATCATAAACGATATTCGTAGATTTAGATTACATATCTAGACAATCGTTGATACGGCGAGATTGCTCTCATATCAATAGTTGCCCTGGACCTCACCCCAAAAGTACAAAAGTACTGTTTTTTTCTCCCGAAAAACCTACCTATTTAAATGCGATTTATTTATACTATGGTATATGTGATAAATGACATAAGTATATATAATCTGCCAAGAGTCCTTATATAATTCACAATTATATTCCACACGTTCAAGAAATGTGTTAGAAAGCCTACCTTCGCTTAGCTCCGATAAAAAATATAAAACGATCACCTGTGTACATGTGTTACCTGCGCTGTTGATGAGCTGAAAATCATAAACTGACTAAGCAATGCCATTTCCCGAGCTATATGCATTGCAGGAAAGTAGTACCCGGATTGTTTTATACCGAAATATATACGGTCGTTTTAGTTCCGTACTGAGATGATATCCAGTAAGAATCACAACATAAACACAAATCTTATAACAAAGTTTTCTTTATCATTTTCCTCATAAATGATGACGTCACACCCGGTTATTCGACGTCATAGTTTGCTTTATCTTGTGACGTCATTTTATATTAAATGCAGAAAGAGACGATGATTTCAATAGAAAACGAATTACTTTATTCTAATAAATCTTAATCATAAAAACAAAATTAGAATGGAACTTGCAAATATTACCAATGGTTGTTTCAAGTTACAATGTTTACAAACATATGGAGTAAGATTGTTATATTAAACTTGAAACAAGGCTATATAGCATGTGTTCGAACGCAGTACCAATATATCCTATTTTTACAGATATGAGGATCCTATAACCGTTCGACCAGGAGACGAACTCCACACAACATGTGTATGGCAATCGCTTGACAAAACAAAAACAGTCAACTATGGCGAAGGGACGCAAGAAGAAATGTGTTTTGCTTTCCTTATTTACTACCCTAAGGAAAACTTTCGGTCAGAATGTGAGTAGTGTATGTTGCAAGACAGTTTACAATTAGCTCAATAGGTCCATACTTACGCTATGGTGCGTTTGTAGTCTTTTGCTTTATATTCCTGTCAACAATATCAGAAGTATCTTTTTGACTGCTGAGCTTGTCCTTGCTATTAACAGTTCATATTTTTGTTAGGAATTTAGATGAAACTAATTCTCTTTTCATATTCGTCACTTCTATGCACGAAGCCAAAGGTGTCCGTTTGTAATTTGATTTTTATCCAAGCTGCCGTAAACAATATCAAAGTAGATATTTGGGTTACACGATTTTCTTTAGTACATTGTTGCTATTTATTATCAATTATTATGTTCTCTTGTTTTCTATGCACGGGGTATGCTAACGGATATTATGAATAATTCTCTCTTGACAAAAGGGTTAACATGAATGGTTTGATGTTTAAAACATTTCGAATATGAGCATAATTCTACATCCAATGTATATTAGTCGGGCGCAAAATAACATGCTGGTGCTCGTTTTCAAAGCCTTTCAGAATGTCGCCAGTACTTTTTAATCAAAATTTGGATTCGAATGTGACTAATACCAGCTTCCAACTGTATTCCATGTTAACAGAAATTAATTAGAAAGATGTAGCTTCCTGTATTTATTTCAGCGTGTGTATCAATGAAGGGACTTGATCATTGTGAAATGTGGATGAACGGAAATGTCAGGAGAGGGTGTGATTTTGATCAAATTTTCAACCCAGTGTAAGTAATTAATTGAACCAACATACGTTAGGATAGCATGCCGTCCCTCGTATACACATACATATTAATACTATTTTTAAGTTTTCTATCAGTATGGAAAAAATATGTAAATAGTTTGTCAAAGAGAAAATAATGCATGGTTTCATGACCATCTTCTAAAGCATCACTTGGTGTTTGCTTGATTTCTTTAAGATGCGCGAGGGCTGGAAATCTATGTTATGGAAGTTTTAAGCAGAATACTAACTTAACAAGTAAAAATAGAAAAAAAACAGTAACGATACAAAAATGTGGTTGATTAAGGTACGCCCCAACTCGCAAATCACAAAGTATAAGTCATCCTAAATCCGAAAGCATTTTCTAGAATGAAATGTTATGCAGTATCGTACGATGAGCTTCACCTTCCTACTGTAAACGCAATCCGACATTGTTATTTTTAAATTGCAAAGCTTATGCTGCGCTAGTTAACTTCACACGTTTTGCAAAGAGTGTGATATTTTCATCTTTCTTAGCATACGACATTAAATTCTTTAAATATTTTCAACTTTCTTAGCGTATCAAATCAATTGGTTCAAAATACAAATACAAAGACCTTTACAACACATAAAAACGTTGTTTATTTTAGCTTAAACATCTTAGACGAATAACCAGTGCTGAATTATTTAAAATTTAAAGATTAACTTTTCAATTTTATAATGAAAGTAAGAAACTACTTGGACACCAAATACCAATCTTGGTGCGGATTCTTGAAAGAAACGAAATCAGAAGCTTCCGTCTTTCATTTTCAAACACAATGTCAATGTTTAAATATTCAAACGTAGTCATGGATGTCAAAATGTTGAAATACTCTAATCATTCAGACATGATAACCTAATACAAGGTATTATCCTTTTAATTACAGAGACCCCGACACTGTGGCCATGTACGAAGCAGTCTCAGAAAAATGCACACCATTTGTTTGCCGGGAGGAATGTCTTGATTACGTTAGAAGCCTTAAGCAACAACCCTGCTTCATCGGTGACGTAGGAGACTTGGTGAGAACTTGGTACCTAAGGGATGAATCCACAAGAAACGAAGTCATATCCTTCTTTGCTGCAATTGATTCGTGCGATATGGAGTTGTGGGAGGAAAGATACCGACCAAATGGAAACATTGATGGGTCCATATCTTCTGCCGAGAACCGCCTGGCCTCGACGCATTTTATATTCGCAGTTGCTGCCCTTTCATTGTTATTTTGATGATGTTTTGTGTATATTTTATCCCGAGTAAGCTTACTGATTACGTAATTCTAATATCGCAACAGTGCATAAATATCACCACGATTACACGTTATTACACAAAATTTGGCAATGAATGTAGATGGAAAAAAATAAGGACATTGATTGGTTATGCTACGTATCATTGTGAACACATTAAATATTGCAATATTATTTGGTAGTGTATATTCGTCCTGAATTTTAGAAACATAATTCAGGCGTCAAAAGAAAATTATTATGTTTTACTTTGTTAAATATATGTACATGTATGCTTTCCATACAGCAAGAGGATAGTAAAATATAGTATGATTTTTATTTGAACTCTTTATTCCAAACACTACCTTTCGTTTGCCTCCGTAAATGTTAATAAGTGTTGTAGCAATAAAAACTATTCAATTATATCACAGTTAAGAGTCGTATGAGATGACGTATATTATTCCGTTTTGACTGGTTGCTCATATCTAAAAACTTTCAATCTATTTTAATTCAAGAGACAGATATATGTGCATTTGAAGTAGTCTTGGTTTAGCTTTTTAGCTTCAGGAATTCAGTTTCTGAACTATTATATTTGGAAATATTTAGAAACTTATTTCCTAAATAAACATATAACAAAGTGTGCTTTTAGTTGATTGTAAAATCAAGTCAAATCAATCTATTTGTTTTGTGTAAAATTGGACTCCCATTTGTAGATTTGTTTGAACACATGTACTGTACCTTTTTCATTATTGACTTTATATTCTGTTTTCAGTGCAATTCCTACGTTCTGCAAAATAATGCAATTTTATTTTAAAAAAATCGTGTTTTGCTTTGGATATAAGAATGTTTTACTTTACATGCTTGCTATGTATTTCATAAAGTAGTTGTATCTTTAGTACGAGTTTATACGGTATGTTATTAAGAGTCAACAAATCTAGCTGTGATTCAATCATTTCTGTTTCTTTAAATAAACGTTCTCCTTTAGCTTTCAGTATTAATTTCACATGAAGCATATGTGTTTTAATAATATGATGGAAACTACATGCACACTTCCAGTATTCAAATATTAAACAACGAATACTTTTAACGACATAATGCTAAGGCCTGCAAGAAACTGAAAAAATGATACACGCCACAAAAATAGTAATACGGTTGTATAGGTTCGTTTTTTATGGACCTTTAAAACAATTTCCACAGGGCACGTGTGTTTGCACCCTTATGAAAGATTTTGTCTCTGAAATATACGTTACCTTTTACCTGAATATATCAGTTGTATAGTCTGGTTCGATGTCACTTTTAATATCGTTATGTTTGAAATTATACTTTGTTCATAAAAAATCATGTCGCCAGTGCGCTCGAATGGATGGTGTGTTTATTTTACATGGACGGGAAAGACACAAAAAATAGTTAAGATGCAGCCAACTGACTCTAACTGTTGTATGTGGTTTTGGACAATTGGTCATTATTTATCCAAAAGTTGCCAAAATATAACCTGCATCTTGTCCAAGTTGAATTTAATTGATTGCTGATTTGTTTTATCCTTCATATTTGTATCATAAGTACAGCATAAAGATCCGGAAAAAAAAATAATATATATATAGCTTGTCACCATTCACCAACAGCACACTTTTCTATAAAAATGCACCACCACAACGTCTATCGTCCATGATTCCTCCACGTATCGGCTATATGACGTCATACTATCTCCGGAAATCAAATGCGCAATTTCATTCCGTCCATCAGCAATAACCTTGTTAAATGCCCTCTCCATCATTCAATTTACCAGCTTTGTCAGTTTTTAAACATAATCTAAGCAATAACAAAAAGGCTTATCCAAGTCTTCCTTTAAACAAACGGTCGCATTCCGTAGGCAGCTGAATGGCAGATGATTGATATATCGCTTTCATCTTGATTCTGACCAAATTGTAACCATTCATCAGGTATCAAAAATCCTGTCCTTCATCATTCTTATGTTTATACCCTGTCTTCAAAATGTACTTAATCATGCCTTTTTAAATTGGGATGAGTTTCGTTCAATTCAATCAACAACAACATTTTTTCACTAAAGCATGCAATCATTCGACTATTTTAAATTGCTGCAGGATTTATAAGATCATTTTGCTCTTTTCGCTAAACTTATAGGACTCAGTGCATTAACCCTTTCATGCAGGTTTAACTTACAATATCCTTTCTGCAGCTTGAATATTTCGCCCTATTATATATTAATCATTCCCACACCTGTTTTAGTTTGAGTTTATTACCTTAACCTCAAATATTTAATGTGAATTGCTCTTTGTAGACTTTATACACTCCCTGTACCGCCTGACCTGTTTTTGCAGCATAATGCAAGGCTTGTATGGTAAAAAAGCTCTTAACAGTATTGGCATGATTTTTCCTTCATTTCGGAGTGCTTTTGAGACTTCAATCGATTGTTTCTTGAGTTATGAGCCAGTCAGAGCTATTCATTTATTATTTACTTATTTTGTTTCCAATTAAATACAAATTATAGTAGAGTAAATAGGTTCGAATTTCCTTGTATTTCAGACTGTCTCTAGGCTTTAAATTGTGCCTTCCAGAAAAACGCACCTGTCGAAATTATACTGATCACCTAGACGGGCTTTTAACATATTTATGTGTTTTAAACTAAATCCTAGTTGATCAAATGTGTGTTCCTGATTAAAGATCCATTCCAGGCCATCAGAGATTTTTTGTATCCTGACCGGAAATACATGATTGTTTTTTTTCTTGCATATCAAAAAATTCTGATTTGGAAACAATTTGACGTAGAAAACGTTCTTTTGTACATTTCACCAAAAAGCGCGTGCGACGTTGTTTACTGACGTCATAAAGCGCAGTAATTTTAAACCACTTTTGACGTTAAGTAGTTCCTCTAAAAAAGACATAATTATATACTGTAATGTTATTGGCTATGCATATTTGCCAAACAGTTCTTGAATATTATAGTATTCAAGATGAGTAATACAGCTAGTATATAAAAATAATGCCTGCGTTTTGTTGTCAACAGTAACTTTCATTGGCCGCGAAAATACATTACTTTCCCCCTACCTGCAATAAAAGCTGTGTTGTATACACCGGTCAGTGACTATACAGTCAATAGCTCATGGTTATAGTGTAATGTACTTAGGTTACGGCACTAATAGCTATAGACCTTAGTGCGGCGTTCGACACGGTCGACCACGACATTCTCGTCCATGTATTGACCAACCAGTATGGTGTTTGTGGATCAGCGCTGGAATGGGTGGATTCGTACCTGCGACCACGTGGCTGCTGCGTGAAGGTGAATCAAATTTCTTCATCTCAGCGCCATCTTACATGTAGTGTCCCGCAAGGAAGTTGTTTGGGTCCTTGGCTCTATTTGACTTATGCTGGGACTCTATTTGACATTGTGCCCCCGTCCATTTCCTTGTTTGGGTTTGCGGACGACCATACAGCGAACGTTCGTTTCAAACCAACAACAATCGCAGAAGAGGCTGCAATTCAGGAACTTCAAGGTTGTGCTATAGTCATAAACGACTGGATGAACAATAACAAACTAAAAATGAATGCATCCAAAACAGAATTTATCATGTTTGGTAGTCGCCCGCAATTGGATAAATGTAACACCAAAGAAATTGAAATATGCGGTGATAACATCAAACAGCATAATTATATCAGATATTTGGGTGCTTTTCTAGATGCCACACTTAATTTCAAAGAGCATATTAAAAGAAAGTGTAAAACTGCTATGTTGAACTATTTTAAGATAAAAACTATCAGTAAGTTTCTAACCAAAGAAGCAACTGAGGTCTTAGTTCTGTCATTAGTTATTTCACACTTGGATTATTTTAACGTCATTCTGTATGGTGTCGCTCATTGTGAACTACATAAATTACAACGCATCCAGAATATGTGTGCCAAACTTGTTCTCAAACGCTTTAGGGGTGATAGTTCAAAACAGGCATTATATGACCTGCACTGGTTACCCATAAAGGCAAGAATTAATTTTAAGATCCTCACTTATATGTATAACTGTTCCGTTGGAAATGCTCCTCAATACCTTAGTGAACTTTTGTCTAGAAAAGATTCAAAACGCACACTACGATCCTCGGAATCATCAATAGGATGCTACGTTGTGCCTTTAAATAAGAAAAAGACCTTCAGTGACAGAAGTTTTAGAACTATTGGCCCTAAGCTTTGGAATGAACTGCCTCTGAGCCTTTGACAAAGTGATTCAGTAAACATATTCAAGAAACATTTGAAAACCCATCTTTTCAGAGATTATTATGCATTGTTTTAAAACGTTTACTCATGAACTATTTACCAATATATTTATGAGCTGTTGTCTGTTTACACGATGGTTAACACCCATCATGTTGTAAATAATTTATATACTATTCATTGAACTATGTATGTTGTGTACTGTGTGCTAATATTCGTATTTTTTTTTTCATTGATTACTGGTTATTCAATTATTGTGTCTGTATTGCTGTATTGCTTTTATTATCTTATAATTCATTATTTTACAACGCCATTGAATATGCATTTATATGTAGAAATAGGCGTTTAAGCAAATAAACAAGTTTCAAGTTTCAAATGTACTTACGTTAACTTATCTTAATTATATCATTTCATTTAGTAATTTCGGGTTGTTAATTGAAACACGGAAGTAAAACAGATTGTTTGGGGCGGTCTCTATTACTTGAAATAATCTCTTTTCGTAAAACATGCTTTAGAGGTGAATGATATGCCTCTGTCATACAAGGTTACGTTAAAACGTACTTTACATTTTTAACGTCACGGCGGATTGCGCTTACATGAACGGAGTACGTTTCAAAGGAATTTCGCCTGGATTCCGTACGTTGCACTACATTTAATGTGGTGGAGGAATATAATCTACGGATTTTCCGCACGGCTTCTGTCTGGATGAGATTGGCCATTTTGGATTTTCCTGGTTTCTGATTGGTTTTGGGGCGAATGATTGCCATGAGATCATCACCAATATCAAGGCGCGGGATAGTATAAATACAAGAGCGCCCAGCAGACGCCAACTTTCACAACTTTTCGGCCACATTTGAATCTTTCAAAACATAACTTTTTCAAATCCTTTAGTACAAGTTTATCCAACAAGAAAGAGAACCACCCTGCAGCAATGTAAATATTGAATTATATCATTCTAGATTATGAATAAAAAAGAACGTTATCATTGAAAGAACATTCACAAGTATATATACACTTTAATCAAAGCAATAGTATAAGTGTTACAGTATCTTTTTGGTTTGCAAAGATTGTTTCTTAATTTATGAATAAATAAATGTTATTAGATATGTCACGATCGTTGGTTCTGTATCTAGTCAATTTAAATGTCAACTGGAGCATCTGCTGTCCTTTACGCCTGAAATAAGGTAAACAACAAATCTAACGCATATATAAAGTCGTCTACGTTAGGGTTCACGTTACTACACTTTTCATAAACCATACAATAACAGAAATAAAAAGTGGCGCTTTGATGCGCGTGACTCATCTTAAACGGGGTGTGTAAGACGGGTTTTGCAGCACTGATCATATGACCGGAAACACACGTCCGGTATGAAAGAAGGGTTTTTATTGCATTGTTTACAGGCTGACTCAAGTGCTTCCTGATCAACTAAAGTGTCCAGGTGGACTTTGTCGTGTCACGGCACCGTATGCGGCACCGATGGCTTCAGTGCGTATTGATCATTAAACATATTGCATACCTCTAAACAACCTCAACGCAGCTGTTACTTCCAATTTCATAGCAGTTAAAAATGTCGTCAAGAAAATCATTATAAAACCGTTCTTTTTTATATTTGAAGTACATTAAACATAATAAAATAATAATAAAAGAAAGATTTTTATTAAAACTTATATCAAAAGGCGTAAATGCTTCAATTTATTTTTTAACATCATATCTATAGCTGCAAAAATGAAATATAGTATACGTTTTCTTTTCCTCAAAGAAAGATGAATGATTAATCGCTGAATTGTATTTGAATAAGATAAATAATGTGCACAGAAAAGGGCGTTGTGCTTCTATGTGTTCAATACAAATCACGTGAAAGGTAATACATTATTTTTTTTTTAAAGAGCTTGAGACGAAAGGAATAATATTTGCTCGTCCGTGATAAATGTTCAGTTGTTTTGTATATCAGGGAACCGCTCAGATTAATTGTATTTGCAAGTCGTGCATGTACGCCACTGCATGTAAACCGCAAAGACCTGGTTTAATTTTGCACTAGATTACAACCCTACATCAGTAGATATTCTAAATCTTAAATGTATAATAAATATAACATCCATTTGTGTGTGTTTAATTACAGGAACATTGCTAAAATAATTTAGACTAAGGTGTATAGACACTAGGGCGATTACCATTTTAATGAATATGTTAGATAAACTCAGGGTTCTGAATCAGATGATCAACTGCAGTAATCATATATCATCTATACCTTATTAATATTGTTTCGGCGATAGCTGATCAACCTCAGTTTTGACTTAGATGTAAAGACAAATGGCTCAGATTGTAGACAAATCAAATATTGCGTTTTAGCTTAAATGAATAATGTAGAAGAAATAAATACTTTACGTATTTATGACTCATCTCCACTCATAGTTGAAAGCCTTAGTAATTTAAACCATGTTACTTTTTTTCTTTCTTTTTTAATTTGTTTTCGTGCATCGTATTTACCTTCTGCCGCGTACCGGATTTTAACACAATTTTAACACAAAGGGTCCACTCAGGTGCAAATAGTATTTGAAATATTAAGACGCATTTATGGGCTAGTATTTGGACAAAATATATCCATCGTTTTCATAAACCAGGGTGTACCTTGCTATATGAAACATTGTCTGAACTAAATGTTGAACCATAGGTACTTAACCGAATATTATTTTTTTCAATTGACAGTTCAGAATATAAGCTCTAATTATATACGTGTGTAAATTACACGAATGTGCCGTTTTAGTGAAGTGATTAAATATGGGTGAGCCTGACTTGTTAAGGTTATTTTTTTAATTTATTGTTATAAAAATGAATATTATTTCTCTGTATCATACAATATGTACTTTTTATTTTATACCTATTTTTTTATATGTTCAATCATAGACTAACCTTATTGTACAGTGTGTTTCCATGTATGACCTCACGTGCGTACACATATCCCATACTTTTCCATCCTATACGGTTCATCCTTCCAATACAAGATATAAGTTTCTTCCACCTCAGAAAAGTAGATCTAAAATTTTAACCATGCTAGAAATTCTTATCTTGTCCACGGGCAAAGATAAAACAAGTACCCGGATGGAACTCCTTTTTAATGGTCATCACATTGTAATTACCTCCCTTGTTGAAACCTGTCGTCTGTTGCATCATAGAAACCTTGTCTGGTGGCAATATTTAGAATGTTTATTAATTATTTATCGCTTCAAATGTCATAATAAAAAAAAGTTTCACGCACCTTTCAAGAAACAATGTTTCATTTTCCTCAGAACTATTTAAAGACCGATTTGACTATTAACATAATCTGAATCACTGCGCGCATATCAATGACAACCACGAATCATCACATATCCATACGCATTTATTTTCAAAAACGCACAAAATAGTTCCGACAACAAATACAGGTGGGAGAAAAAGCATCTACCATAGCCGCTCGTGTAAGATAGGTTCATCCAATTTCTCGCGCAGGGTGTATTGCGGAAACTCGCTAAACCTTGTTTCCGCAAAACACCCTACGCTCGGGTTGGGATGAACCTATCTTACACTCACGGCCATGGAAGATACTTATAATCTTCATTTACTGTCGGGTATATGATAAGAAGAAATATAGGCTCAATGGGCTATTTTCCGACATTAAAAACCAACGATAAAGACCGAAACGCGTAAAAAGATTCGACAGACGCTCTAGAGTTATAGTGACATAATGCCTCAGACAATATCTGATATCCATTAAACAAAACATCCTTTAAAGGGACACCAGGTTGTCCGAAAACTGGCACATACAGTATTTCCTTAAATCAAGTATAGAATTGTTAATTCGAGCTTGTATGTTGCCTATAAGATACATCATTGTACATGATATAAAGAATATTCGCAACAATCATCTCATCTCACTCACTGTCTCAGCTGAGTTTACCCGTTAAAAAATAGCGCGGATTGATTTTTTTCGAGCACCTTGCAAGTCACAGGGTCGTTTTACACACTATCATGTAGCCAATGCGCTGTCACATTCAGCAGTTGTATTATCTCTTTTAAAAGATTCAATCACCAATGTTTATCTGTCGGACTCTGTGTCTACGTTGTTTCGCAGCAGTTTCCTCCTTCTTGTATTCTCCAACCTGTTCGGAATTCGTGCATGCTGTGTGTATATTAAGCATGTAAAAGGCACGTGCATGGTGACTAATGTTATTGTAAGGCTGTAGGCCGCAGGTCTACATACTTAATACTTAAATATTGCAAAGCGATATCGGGAATAGTCATATCTACCTTTTAAACTGACATGTTAAAATAATGTGCCGGGGTTACAAAAATAGGACATATTGTGATATGCGGTTTAAAACAGCGCAAATGAAAGGGTCACATTATAAGAATACGTTCATAAGATTGCAACATTTATTATTGCAGATTAAACAAACATCGCGTTTTAAACACTAATGAATGCGGATTTACCAAAAACATTGTAACGTATAATTTTTTTCGCAGTCAAATTTTAATCAAATATTGTCATTTTGCGCTTTTGTCGAAGGCGCAATTCGTTAAACCCTGAAAATGGCACACTTTGATAAAATGAATAAGAAAAAGACATATTAAGGTCAGAATCTCCTATATAAAAAGTGAAATTATGATACATGCGAAAAAAATGACAGTTAATTAGTCTACAAAACAAAACAAAATAAAGGTGTTTGGTTTCTTTCAGATAATGAATTTCGTGCTGACTCGATAAATGTAATTTAACTTTCATAAGATGGAACATTAAATGTCGAGTCAGCACAAGATTCAAATGTAATTATCAAAATGTTGAATTTTATGTATATGATAAATGATAACCTTGCAGAAATTAGTAAGCTGATCATATTTTGAAATGATGCCTATAAGGGTCTTACTACTTTAAGCGTTTTTCATCATGTGAGATTTATTTTGAAATATAATGGACCACACCACACGTACAGGCAAATATCATTTTTCCTCAGTTTATTTAAAGAAGTCTCGTGTTTGCCACTCCACAAATACTTAATATATGGAACACTGTTTGAACTAAATGTTGAACTGAAAGTAGTTAATTTTTAAATAAAAGGTTCTGCACACAAGCTCCACCCGTATAAACCTTTAGAGAGTGAACGGAATTAGTATTAACGGAACAGATTCAATATGAGTGATCGTCGCTTGCTAAGGTTAGATTTTGTTTGTGTGCATTTCTGTTAAGATGTCTTATATGAACCATGGAAAAATTCATCAGGTAATATCAATTTAAATGGATCTATTTCTAATATTTTTCAGAAAATTTCCCGCTAGGGTGGTATCGCTATTTATTTCATTTACAAAACGGTATTCAAATTGTTCCAAAACATTACGATAGTATTATTTGGCTTAAATAAGACCACATGTTATTTAATATTGACGGGGATATGTATAGATGTTCAGCTGATGTATGGGGTGATGTTTCACCTGTGTATAATACTTTAAATGAGGACTTTTAAGAAATGTTAGAAAATGATATTACTTATTATTCTGAATATGGTAAAGAAACTGGTGACTTATAAGTGGAATCGAAATGTGATTTCATCGTACATGATAATTTTAACAATGAATATGACGATGCTGATTATGCTCCTCACCATACCTCTGTGGTGTGATCCCACTTTCCCAACCGCTAATGTTTTCTATAGAAATTGAGGTCGGGGTTTGGGGATGTATTGTTTGTTGTAATAATACAGTTGATTGGCGAAAAATTGCCATACTGTGCTGAAAAAGTTGCGTTCCTAATTTTGTGAAAGGGGTTCTTAAATTTCATAAAATAACACAAATATAGAGCTGATTTGTATTTGCAATTCACAATAGTGCATAAAATTTAAAGTACAAAAATGTACTTTAATTTGAAGAAAACTTACAAATAACAAATAATTGGGATTAAATGATAAATGTTAGGGTCTTTTTCGATAGGGTACATAATAGCCATGGAATTTCATTGCTTGGTCTTTGTTAATCTTCATGCATGCGTATTTTTAATAGTAGAATTGGTAATGGCTGTTAACAAACCTTTTATTCTCATTACGGATCTTCCGTCATTGTTTACGTATGGAGTCATGAATGTAACTTTTCATAGATATCTGGGTTTACTATCGGCGGTTTTTATGAATGCAATGATCATGCTCCTCTACATATTTCATTGTATTGAAAGAATTTCTCACCCAGTAATGAGACATGCAACGATGTTAAATATAAATGGAAAACTACTTTACGTTATCAATTTTTTTAAGCTGAAATGTTTTGATAGTATATTGACCACCTTTGTCTCACACATGTCGGAACGAGTGTGTTTATTAAAGCCTTGGATCATTTGTACATAATGTTGAGTTCTATTGATACACTGCGAAATGGGGAAATCGCAAATTTAAGCAAAACATTCCTATAGTGAAAATAATGAAAACTACGAATTAAATGACAATGAACTAGAGACACAAACATATAACCACCGTATATAAGACTTAATTAAATTCAGTGCTGCTAAAAGAAGATGTTCTTATCCGTATAACGCTTTTAATGTTTCAAATTGATATTCAAGTACACCAAAGACACTTTTGTTTACAAATATGAAAAGGATAAGTTCAAATTGTTTTCGAAATTTTGTCTTGACTTAGCGCACTTGCAGTAGCTTGGTACTCTAGTTCGTATGTCAATTTGGTTTGTGGTCACATTGAAAGCCTAACAAATATACCTATATATAGTGTATTAGAATTATATAATACGAAGAGAAACAAAATATCCATTATTACAAATAAATCATCTATATTGTTCCATCCAGTTATCAATTATTAATCTGTTCAATGAATGCAACTATTGGCATTTTAATAATGACCGTACGAGTCAACCACTTTCTCAAACTCAATATAGGTTTGGAATTTTAGGTACTCTGATATGATGTTTTACATTTACGCCGAAATATCACCATTATGAAAGTCATAGATGAAATACTGAGCTATATGTTTTAGTAAGGTACTTAATCGCCAATTATGATACTTGATATGCAATACAGTGAACTTTGAACTCGCTTGTGGACTCTTTAAACTCTGAAACAAACATTTCTCATATTGTTTTAAAAATCGTATCGAATGTTAAAAACTGGTTAGTATATGAACATTCTAATAAAAGTCAATACTTTGCAGGTGGTTGCCTGCCGTTTGCATATTGCTCTCCTCTGTGCATGCCTACCCAAGTCTTCAAATAAAAATCCCGAATGGTGACAGCGTACCTCATCCATGTGACTCCTCTCGAATATGGGATGGGGTCGGGCACGAGAATCAGGCGGGTGGAGGGGCTAGAAACCCCTTTGGAAGGGACTTTGATGCAAACGGGAAGGTATATATTAATATGTATAATACTTACAAACTTAGGTTAGTCTGAGCTAGGATTATTTACACCATCACAATGAAGCCTCTCTTATGTAAATGTTTATATTGAAAAGACAAAATAACCTTTTAACTAGTGGATTTTCCGAGTACTCCAATTTATTCCACGACAAAAACACACACTATTGTGTAACATAACATAATGCGTCACTACTCAACCTCGCACATGTGCCACCATTAGAGCATTTGATATACTATATCCCTGAAAGTTCTTTCTTTGTTTATATTCGTATAGGTTTGGGACTCTACAATCTGCAGAATGGATTCAGATGGAGATGGACGGACGAACGGAGAAGAACTGGGAGATCCTGACTGTATATGGAGCCAAGGACAGGCTCCAGCAGTCACTTTCGGTCTTTCACACCCAGGTAAAACCTTAGGGACGGTACCCCATAATAACAAGTGATAAGTTTTTCACAGTTTAATTTGTTTTGTTTTGTTCTTTTATTTGAGACCAATTTGTTGGAATGACATTACATCACAGCGATATTCGCAAGTCAATATCGTCCTATTTTAAATTTAGTGTAATTATCAAAATATATTTTTTCAATGCTTATAAAAAAATAATAACAAAAAGATGACGTATTTGACTATAAAAATCATGAAACAATCTAAGAAAAGTTTTATGTCTGTTTCTGCTGTTGGTTTTTGAATGTGTATTCCTACATTAATTGTTAAAATTACAAACTTATATGTTTCTTGTTTCTTGAGGCTCGACCTGTACGTTAAGTTGTTATTATCTTCAGGTGTATGTGAGCCATTGGACAGTAGCACGTGTGCAGGGAGAAACTCGTTTGTAGACTGTGGAAATACCGGAGAGTTTGACTGCCCTCCCATACACGCAGAAGGTAGAGTTTAGTTGTTGTTTCCACCAGGGGTATGTGAGTCTATAGATGTAGCACATGTGCGGGGAGTAACTGGCTTGTATAATGTAGATTTTTATTTTGATCAATATGCATTTTACGGATATTACATTTTGAAAGGAATGACTTGCGGGATTAATGTCATTATCGCGCTATAACGCCAATTTGGCATGATAAAGTGTGTGGACCCAATGCGTACTTTAACCAGTCCAACTGCGTTTATATCTCAGATAATGACATCAACTTCACAATTCATTACTTATATTTACACTTAAAGTTCATTATTCTGTTCAAAAATTGCAAAAAAACTCATTTCAATTTAAAAAGTTTTAAATAGAACGACAAACGTAGCCGGAAACAGACTATCAAATGACGTCACAATAACGCAGGAATAAGTCATCACTTCAAATCACTTTTAATGGTAAACTTGAAACACCAATGACAACAATACATTTAACATATCATAGATCTTAACTCTCTAACAAATTGAGTTAAGTTCTTCGAGGTTTGCTGACACAAAACAAACAATAACAAGATAAATATGTTTTTAATTTACATTCATATTGTTATTCGATGACTCATGATCAGAACATATCCGAAGATGTTGCGTTCATCGAATGATAATCCCAATAGCCGAAATAAAGTTCATTTAAGGAATAGAAGTTGAAGTGTATAAAGTTGAAATAGAGGTATGCAAATGCAATATAGATTAAGTCTTTAAGATGCATCGACATGTCACAAATTGCAAAACAAAAACATTTATTGTTTAGACACCGTCAAAATGGACATACGTTTCCCGGAAACGCCAGTCCCTGCCCAGGAAACCACATACATGTGTATGGCCTTTGAGCTTCCATCTGATAAGCCCTACCATCTGATCGCCTCTAACCCAATCATCGACAACAGGGAGGTCATGCACCACATCATCGTCTACGGATGTTCTGGAATGGGTAATTATTGTTATTCCTAAATGCTTTCCATACAGGACCATAACATTCTAACGTGCCTATTCATTGGCATTAATTTCTTATTTTTTTACATGTATACAAATATAAATAATTATCATTTTTATAAACGTTTTTTTTTTGCAATCTATGCAAGTGAAATTAGAAGAAAGTTGTATTGGGCTGCAGTTAATACTTTGATAAAACCCATGCTTACGATCTGAAAAACATACCATTATTTTGAGTACAGAATAGCCGTAGCTAAATCAGTAGTCTGTGGCAATTCAGTCAAACATTACGAGGTCTGTTTAAGAGTGAATGAGGTTTGTTTGTCAATGTTAAATAACTTCTTTGATGGCTAACGCCTTTACATATTGATCCAGATGGGGTCAGCTTATGATCGGTGGAAAATCAAACAGTGCATTTCAAAATTATCTTAATATTGAATTACATTTCGCAGTGGGTACAAATACTAGTTTTATATTATGTTAACCTCTTTGCGAACAAAATCTTAATACGTGACATAATATAAAATGATGTATCTAGCTTTGGTTGTATCATGTGTCCATGAATAGATATCACGTGACTCATATTTAAAGATTATTAAATATCTTTGATTTGTTTTCGTGCTCTAACCTCCATTTACCTTTAATAATCAAAATGATATTAAACTATCTAAGCAATAAAATAAACCATTCTTTTAAAAAAGAAGTATTGTACAGCTGAATTCAAGTTATAATGGGAGAGTTCTATTCTCATTGTCAGGGGAGATCACTGCGTAGGAAATTATGAAACTCCTTCTTGCCTCTCTTTGTAGCGTTTTAAATGCTACGGAGTTGCTAACTCACTAACTTGTTATTCACTCATTTCAGTTCCTTTCACTAGACTTATAGTGACAATGAGATAAGTTACTCATTGATAGGACACTTAATCGGATTACGTTCACCTTCGATAAATACATTCTATATTTAGCAAAATTATTTAATCAAAGTCAAGGACTAGCTTATAAATTAAGAATAGTTGTATCTGGATGGTTGGGCGCGATTTCAGTTTTCCTTGTATCCCTCCCAATTATCGGGGAACGCGTTAGTATAAGGTTATAATTCAGGCACTCAATTTGCGATTACTTACCATAGAGGCTTCAAACCTCAAACAGCATAAAAATCGCTTGCTCAGAACGTTATTCAATGAATCACTTAAAATATTGATCACCTTTTTTTCATTGCTTAAAGGTAGCATTGCTTAGGAGCATGTCGGGGCAGAAGCCATTAACCTAGGTCAATTATTTACAAACCTTAAGTTTTAAAAAACATAAGAAGTATATTGCCAACATATATATTACAGACACAGCACCAAGAGAGCTCAACAAACCATGGAATTGTCAGGGTGAAATGCAATCATGTCAGGAGATGATAAGTTTATGGGCAGCAGGTAGCCCTGGGATATGTTTCAATGAAGACATGGGATTCCAGGTTGCTGGAGAAGAGGGACTGAAGTATGCTGTGATGGAGGTATGGTGTTTTACTGCCAACGTATTGTATTATCAGCGAGAAAACAATATCTAGGGTCTAGCTAGAATCTGATCATATCATTCATATCCGTAAGTGTAATACGTGTGATCAAGTACAGCAATGACAATTGAGGGATACATGACAACGTCGTAGCTAGGGGACTACGGAACAGAGCATAGATGTACCCTTGCTATCAATTAAACCGAAACTGATATTTTTATTGTAAATATAACTGTTATGTATTATTATTGTATTGTCTACATAAACCTTCCCCAACAAGCAAGTAGCCAGACGTTTGAAATCATGATGATTTTTTATTTATCATGTCTCATTTCATTTAATTGATGGTATCTTACTATAACGTCCAATTATATATTAAGCAATGAATTCAAAACATAACATATAAACTGATTAATTAATTTAATATCGTACATAGCTACATGATAAAAAGAACCCTTACAATGATTATTGTTTTGTGTTTTATGGCTACTATGTGCATGCAGGCGATTGTAGCATTTATATGAAAACAAAAACTGTCTCAATACCAGATATGAAATATATCTCAAACTCACTAGAACCACATCTACACCATTAAACGTACAGTTATCTACAATAAGATTTGAATGAAACAACTCCCATCAAATTGATACATATATTCCCATTTCAGTTCCATTGGAACAACCCCTCCCTCGTCGACAGTTATACAGATAGTTCTGGCTACGAACTTTACCTCACTCCAAATCTCCGCCCTTACAATGCTGGTGTGTTAATGATTGGTCAGAGTGACATCGCCATTCCGCCGGGTAAAATGGGACACGTGGAAGAGGGCACCTGTCCTGGCAATTGTACCAATCAGATCATGACGGGAGATATACAGGTCACATTGGCTCTTAACCACATGCATACGATGGGTAAGTATACCATTTGTTTGTCCACTTTTCTGTTAAGAACTATCGTATTTGGTATATAAATTTCTTCCAATGTATAACGAAACTTCTTTTGAACATTTAAAAAGCTGATTTTTGAATTCGGTCGTCGAGTACTCAAAGATGTATAAACCTCATTACCTTTATGTTGAAACTGGCTCATTTTAAACGTTAATGTAAAAGTATTAAACAAATATAGCACGATTGATAAGTCGTTGGTCAAGTGTGAGGTTAAGCGTTCACTGTTAATAGATGTTCATTGAAACAGCTTTGTTTTAATGCTCTTAAAGCTTGTTTGGTTTGTAATCAAACATAATTTGAAGAACTTGACGTCTATAATAAGGTTTGTTTTACTTCAGGAAAGGCCCAAATCACAGAACTGAATCGAAATGGACGGCGTATACAGTACCTAGCAAAAGATGACCACTATGACTACAACAGTCCTGTGTTTTATGAGTGAGTTCAATGCGTACAGGTTTATTTAAAAATACGTTGTTTTTAATACGAATCTTAGCCTAGCGTTCCCGATGGAATATTAAACTTTGAAGATGAAAACAGTCTTCGTTCTTTTTCAAAATATTCTGATATTTATCATAAACGATATTCGTAGATTTGAATTACATATCTAGACAATCGTTGATACGGCGAGATTGCTCTCACATCAATAGTTGCCCTGGACCTCACCCCAAAAGAACAGAAGTACTGTTTTTTTCTCCCGAAAAACCTACCTATTTAAATGCGATTTATTTATACTATGGTGTATGTGATAAATGACATAAGTATATATAATCTGTCAAGAGTCCTTATATAATTCACAATTATATTCAACACGTTCAAGAAATGTGTTAGAAAGCCTACCTTCGCTTAGCTCCGATAAAAAATATAAAACGATCACCTGTGTACATGTGTTACCTGCGCTGTTGATGAGCTGAAAATCACAAACTGACTAAGCAATGCCATTTCCCGAGCTATTTGCATTGCAGGAAAGTATTACCCGGATTGTTTTATACCGAAATATATACGGTCGTTTTAGTTCCGTAATGAGATGATATCCAGTAAGAATCACAACATAAACACAAATCTTATAACAAAGTTTTCTTTATCATTTTCCTCATAAATGATGACGTCACACCCGGTTATTCGACGTCATAGTTTGCTTTATCTTGTGACGTCATTTTATATTAAATGCAGAAAGAGACGAACGTTTTAAAGTTTTAAGTCTTCCTCTGATGATTTCAATAGAAAACGAATTACTTTATTCTAATAAATCTTAATCATAAAAACAAAATTAGAATGGAACTTGCAAATATTACCAATGGTTGTTTCAAGTTACAATGTTCACAAACATATGGAGTAAGATTGTTATATTAAACTTGAAACAAGGCTATATAGCATGTGTTCGAACGCAGTACCAATATATCCTATTTTTACAGATATGAGGATCCTATAACCGTTCGACCAGGAGACGAACTCCACACAACATGTGTATGGCAATCGCTTGACAAAACAAAAACAGTCAACTATGGCGAAGGGACGCAAGAAGAAATGTGTTTTGCTTTCCTTATTTACTACCCTAAGGAAAACTTTCGGTCAGAATGTGAGCAGTGTGTGTTGACAGACAGTTTACAATTAGCTCAATAGGTCCATACTTACGCTATGGTGCGTTTGTAGTCTTTTGCTTCATATTCCTGTCAACAATATCAGAAGTATCTTTTTGACTGCTGAGCTTGTCCTTGCTATTGACAGTTCATATTTTTGTTAGGAATTTAGATGAAACTAATTCTCTTTTCATATTCGTCACTTCTATGCACGAAGCCAAAGGTGTCCGTTTGTAATTTGATTTTTATCCAAGCTGCCGTAAACAATATCAAAGTAGATATTTGGGTTACACGATTTTCTTTAGTACATTGTTGCTATTTATTATCAATTATTATGTTCTCTTGTTTTTTATGCACGGGGTTAATGTTTACATGGCAAATTGATAACGGTCTACAAAAATGTGGCTTTAGGCTAACGGATATTATGAATTCTCTCTTGACAAAAGGGTTAACATGAATGGTTTGATGTTTAAAACATTTCGAATATGAGCATAATTCTACATCCAATGTATATTAGTCGGGCGCATAATAACATGCTGGTGCTCGTTTTCAAAGCCTTTCAGAATGTCGCCAGTACTTTTAAATCAAAATTTGGATTCGAATGTGACTAATACCAGCTTCCAACTGTATTCCATATTAACATAAATTAATTAGAAAGATGTAGCTTCCTGTATTTATTTCAGCGTGTGTATCAATAAAGGGACTTGATCATTGTGAACTATGGATGAACGGAAAAGTCAGGAGAGGGTGTGATTTTGATAAAATTTTCAACCCAGTGTAAGTAATTAATTGAACCAACATACGCTAGGATAGCATGCCGTCCCTCGTATACACACACATATTGATACTATTTTGAAGTTTTCTATCAGTATGGAAAAAATATGTAAATAGTTTGTCAAAGAGAAAATAATGCATGAATTCCTAAAGCATCACTTTGTGTTTGCTTCCTACTGTAAACGCAATCCGACATTGTTATTTTTAAATTGCAAAGCTTATGCTGCGCTAGTTAACTTTACACGTTTTGCACAGAGTGTGATATTTTCATCTTTCTTAGCATACGACATTAAATTCTTTTAATATTTTCAACTTTCTTAGCGTATCAAATCAATTGGTTCAAAATACAAATACAAAGACCTTTACAACACATAAAAACGTTGTTCATTTTAGCTTAAACATCTTAGACGAATAACCAGTGCTGAATTATTTAAAATTTAACAGATTAACTTTTCAATTTTATAATGAAAGTGAGAAAATACTTGGACACCTAATACCAATCTTGGTGCGGATTCTTGAAAGAAACGAAATCAGAAGCTCCCGTCTTTCATTTTCAAACACAATGTCAATTTTTAAATATTCAAACGTAGTCATGGATGTCAAAATGTTGAAATACTCTAATCATTCAGACATGATAAATTAATACAAGGTATTATCCTTTTAATTACAGAGACCCCGACACTGTGGCCATGAACGAAGCAGTCTCAGAAAAATGCACACCATTTGTTTGCCGGGAGGAATGTCTTGATTACGTTAGAACCCTTAAGCAACATCCCTGCTTCATCGGTGACGTAGGAGACTTGTTGAGAACTTGGTACTTAAGGGATGAATCCACAAGGAACGAAGTAATATCCTTCTTTGCTGCAATTGATTCGTGCGATATGGAGTTGTGGGAGGAAAGATACCGACCGAATGGAAACATTGATGGATCCATATCTTCTGCCGAGAACCGCCTGGCCTCGACGCATTTTATATTCGCAGTTGCTGCCCTTTCATTGTTATTTTGATGATGTTTTGTGTATATATTATTCCGAGAAAGCTTACTGATTACGTAATTTTAATAACGCAACAGTACATAAATATCACCACGATTACACGTTATTATACAAAATTTGGCAATGAATGTAGATGAAAAAAATAAGGATATTGATTGGTTATGCTACGTATCATTGTGAACACATTACATATTGCAGTATTATTTGGTAGCGTATATTCGTCCTGAATTTTAGAAACATCATTCAGGCATCAAAAGAAAATTATTATTTTTTGCTTTGTTAAATATATGTACATGTATGCTTTCCATACAGCAAGAGGATAGTAAAATATAGTATGATTTTTATTTGAACTCTTTATTCCAAACACTACCTTTCGTTTGCCTCCGTAAATGTTAATAAGTGTTGTAGCAATAAAAACTATTCAATTATGTCACAGTTAAGAGTCGTATGAGATGACGTATATTATTCCGTTTTGACTGGTTGCTCAAATCTAAAAACTTTCAATATATTTTAATTCAAGAGACAGATATATGTGCATTTGAAGTAGTCTTGGTTTAGCTTTTTAGCTTCAGGAATTCAGTTTCTGAACTATTATATTTGGGGAATTTAGAAACTTATTTCCTACATAAACATATAACAAAGTGTGCTTTTAGTTGATGTAGTCAAATCAATCTATTTGTTTTGTGTAAAATTGGACTCCCATTTGTACATTTGTTTGAACACATGTACTGTACCTTTTTCATTATTGACTTTATATTCAGTTTTCAGTGCAATTCCTACGTTTTGCATAAAATGCAATTTTATTTAAAAAATCGTGTTTTGCTTTGGATATAAGAATGTTTTACTTTACATGCCTGCTATATATTTCATAAAGTATTTGTATCTTTAGTACGAGTTTATACGGTATGTTATTAAGAGTCAACAATTCGAGCTGTGATTCAATTATTTCTGTTTCTTTAAATAAACGTTCTCCTTCAGCTTTCAGTATTATTTTCACATGAAGCATATGTTTTTTTAATAATATGATGGGAACGACATGCACACGTCCAATATTCAAATATTAAACAACGAATACTTTTAACGACACAATGCTAAGGCCTGCAAGAAACTAAAAAAGAGATACACGCCACAAAAATAGTAATGCGGTTGTATAGGTTCGTTTTTTATGGACCTTTAAAACAATTTCCACAGGGCACGTGTGTTTGCACCCTTGTTAAAGATTTGGTCTCTGAAATATACGTGCCCTTTTACCTGAATATATCAGTTGTATGGTCTGGTTCGATGTCACTTTTAATATCGTTATGTTTAAAATTATTTACTGTTAGTAGAAATTTCATGTAGTCAGTGCGCTCGAATGACAGGTGTGTTTATTTTACATGGTCGGAAAAGACACAAAAAATTGTAAGGATGCAGCAGCCAACTGTCGCAAACTGTTGTATGTGGTTTTGGACAATTGGTCCATTTTTATCCAAAAGTTGCCAAAAGATAACCTGACGACAACTTGTCCCAGTTTTATTTAATTGATTGCTGATTTGTTCTATCCTTCATATTTGTGTCATAAGTACAGTATAAAGATCCGGAAAAATAATAATATATATATAGTTTGTCACCATTCACCAACAGCACACTTTTCTATAAAAATGCACCACCACAATGTCTCGGGTCCATGATTCCTCCACGTATCGGCTATATGACGTCATACAATCTCCGGAAATTAAATGCGCATGTTATTTATTCCGTCCATCAGCATTAACCTTGTTAAATGCCCTCTCCATCATTCAATTTACCAGCTTTGTCAGTTTTTAAACATATTCTTAGCAATAACAAGAAAAGCTTATTCAAGTCTTCCTTTAAACAAACGGTCGCATTCCGTAGGCAGCTGAATGGTAGATGATTGATATCGCTTTCATCTTGATTCTGACCAAATTGTAACCATTTATCAGGTTTCAAAAATCCTGTCCTTCATCATTCTTATGTTTATACCCTGCCTTCAAAATGTTCTTAATCATGCCTATTTAAATTGGAATGAGTTTTGTTCAAATCAATCAACAACAACATTTTTTTACTAAAGCAAGGAAACATTCGACTATTTTAAACTACTGCAGGATTTATAAGAACATTTTGTTCTTTTCGCTAACCTAATAGGACTCAGTGCATTTACCCTTTCATGTAGGTTTAACTTACAATATCCTTTCTGCAGCTTGAATATTTCGCACTAATTATATATTAACCATTCACATACCTGTTTTAGTTTGAGTTTATTACCTTAACCTCGAATATTTCATATAAATTGCTCTGTGTAGACTTTAAACATTCCCTGGTGTACCAACTGACCTGTACCTGCAGCGTAATGCAAGGCTTGTATGGTAAAAAACAGCTCCTAACAGTATTGGCATGATTTTTCCTTTATTTCAGAGTGCTTTTGAAACTTTAATCGATTGTTTCTCGAGTTATGAACCAATCAGAGATATTCATTTATTATTTACTTATTTTGTTTCCAGTTAAATACAAATTGTACTAGAGTAAATAGGTTCGAATTTCCTTGTATTTTTGACTGTCTCTAGGCTTTTAATTGTGCCTTCCTGAATAAAGCACACGTCCAAATCAGACTGATCCCTAGACGGGCTATTAACATATTTATGTGTTTTAGACTCAATCCTAGTTGATCAAGTGTTTGTTCCTGATTAAAGATTTTTTTTATCCTGACCGGAAACACATTGTTAATTTTTCTTGAATATCAAAAAATTCTGATTCGTGGAAAAAATGACGTAGAAATGTACGTTTTTACATTTCACCAAAACGCGCGTGCGGCGTTGTTTACTGACGTCATAAAGCGCAGTAATTTTAAATCACTATTGACGTCAAATAGTTCCTCTAAAAAAGACATAATTATATACTGTAATGTTATTGGCTATGCATATTTGCCAAACAGTTCTTAAATATTATAATATTCAAGATGAGTAATACAGCTAGTATATAAAACAATGCCTTCGTTTTGTTGTCAACAGAAACTTTAATTGGTCTTTACTGTACCCCCTACCTGCAATAAAAGTTGTGTTGTATACACCGGTCAGTGACTATACAAAAGCACATGGTTATCGTGTATTGTACTTACGTTAATTTATCTTAATTATATCATTTCATTTAGTAATTTAGTCAACACTTTTTTGTCCTGCACCGGCTTTCTGAGGAAATCATGAAACACACAACATCAGTATCATTAAATTTGTAATTCAAGACATAGCCGACATTCATTAAATCAATCGTTTGGAGCACAAACTATATCCAAAGGATAAATCAACGAGCAGAAGAACCCGGCCTAGTTTCATTTATACAGTTTACTGAAAGAAACAATCTGTACAGCCCTACAAATTATACGATCATCGGATTTAGCGATACTCTGCTTTTAGGAAGTTGTGAGTTGTAAGGAAAATATGACTTCTTAAAGGCTGTCTTCGATGTCATATACTACTGATCAGTATTTAAATTATAAAGATTATATCGCAAACGTGTTAGTAACGTGGTTGTTGTCCTCTTTTCACGTCTGGTTGGTGGTGATCTCCACCTGATCATTTGAGTCGTACGTCACCAGAACGGCCTCCTCCGGCTAAATTACAAAGTTGAGTGGGAAATTAAATAATGTATCTAACGAAAACGTATTTCATATATATTTTTATTATTAAACTTACGAATTATCAAACCAAAACGACAACACAAACCTGACTGTGCTCTGACTTCTTTTACAGACTCACACACGGTCAATATAATAGAAATCATCACGTTAGGTGTAGCAGACGTTGGCAGAGTGGAATATTGCCGTCTTGCACTGGAAATGATTAAGGACTAACTAATTATGCGATATGGAATGATGTGGATTTCTTTTGGGTACATGATAAAATTTATTCTTAGAATATAATAAAATGTATCCCAAACAAGTGAAATTTACTTAAATTAAATTATCGCGGTTAAAAATACCGGCACTTGTGACAATCGGGTTATATTTGAACTTATTGTCAGCTACTGTAAACGAAACAAATATTGTATGCGTTCCGGTATTTTTAGTTCAATATTTAGCTCAGACAGTGGTCCCTATAGCCAGGCTCAAATATCCTTCGTTATGCAAATGATGACTGTTTTTTGTTGAAACGTGACAGTCGAGCTGAAATAATAGGCCACATGATTGTGAGACATTCAAGTTAAAATCAAGGACACAAAACATTCGTTAACACCGTGAAATTTCAAAACACTCGCAACCTCCCTTCTACTCTTATTCACACGATATTGTATTTCAAGCGAAACCATTAAAAAGGGATATACAGAAAATTTGTTTATTTGTAAAATGATTTAATGGAGATGAAATTTTGCGCATAATGACTTGTCATATCTTTGAGAAAATCTGCCGATAGTACGGCAAGCCAAGGTTAAAACACTATGATATTTGAGTGACAAAAGCTTAATAAGTTATACAATTAAAATAAATAATAAAACGCTTTTCATTAAAAAAGATTATCAATATTTTAAATGTTATAATTGCTTGCCTCAAGAAGATTCGTTAATGATACAGGTAACAAACTGTTTTAACTTGTACTTTACTTATATAATTAAGATAAATTAACGTAAGTACATTACACGATAACCATAAGCTATTGTATAGTCACTGACCGGTGTATACAACACAACTTTTATTTGGAGTCTGGAGTCATTCTTTTGAAGTCTGGGGGTTAAACGATAGCGTAAAGAGTTCATTTGAAGTTTTGTAAAGAGATTCTAGGTGTAAGAACTCAAACACCGAGCAATTTTGTTTATGGAGAACTTGAAAGAACACCATTAGTCACTAAAAGAGTTGTAAGCGTTATTAAGTACTGGTTAAAAATTCAGTTTATTATTTAATTTGGACAGTGATACCTTTAGCAAGGCTAAACCTTCATTATGATGACAGTTCTGTTCATGCGTGACAAGTTAAAATCTGGAACGAAGAAATCAATAGTATAAAATGTGAAACTTCAAAATACTCGCAACTTCTCTAAAAAACAGTATTAACCGTGTACTATACAACGCGATTGCTTTAAAGATTCTCCTTAATTAGCCTGTGGTCAGTGGACGAAGTAAAAGCGGAACGTACAGATTCAATATGGGTGACCGTCGCTTGCTAAGGTTAGATTTATTGTATTTATGACATCTTTGTTACTCTGTCTATTAGTTCATTATGATTAAAAAAGATATATGTACATTGTTTCTCCGTAACTGAAAAACGCGACGGCTTTTGAATTGTGATAAAATGTTTAGTAGTATTTTAATATACGACTTAAGAACAATTGACACCGCATTTTATAAATTTATAAACACAACAAGTAGATTTGAATCATATGCAATGATGATATATCGCAGTATATCGCAGATTTTGGTGCGTATACGTTGGTATTTTAATTTTTCGGGAGTAATTGCACTTTTACCTATAGTTAAGTTATGAAATACAAAGCTTGGAAATGTATTATGAAACCAAACACAAAATAACATAATAGTGATACTTATTTAAACCAAATACAAAGGAGGGCAAGAACATTATTTTACTGTCAGGAGATCTTAGAATTGCATAATACAAGTATCTGCCCCTGTGTTTAATTAAGGGTAACAGATGCCCACGTTAGCAAATTGTTGATTGTGTATCCAAGTTGTATCGCAGCGCATACACCGCAATCGGGGGCCAAAATTGCAAACGTTGGCCGAAAGACCTATAGTCAATAGCCTTAACTAGCTCGTCAACTTGTAGTAGGTTTCAAGTACATTGAGTGCCTATATATTGTCCATATACAGTAAAATGCTGTCTTTAATTAGTGTGTAACTTAAAGATGCACTCTTACTCACCAAAAAGATTTACCACAATTAATAAGTTTTGTTTTAATATTCCAAAATGGATGAATAAATGTCGAAAACAATGGTTCTTATGAAGGATACCGAGCTTAATTAAAATGAAATGAGCATAAAACACGGTATTTTTACCGTATGAGACTACTGTAGACCACAGTAAATCATTTTGCGTTCACTAATCATTTAATATTTTTGCGCTTTCTATTATTAAATACAGGGTTACATTCTTTTTATCAGTAATAATATTTTCCATATATCATTATTTAGTAAGTAATTGAAGGTTTATCAGTCAAAATTTATGTTTGTTACACATGTGAATGTATAGCTTTTTGAATAAGAGTGTCACTCGATTAACTACCAACTATATCTTAAAGCTGCACTCTCATTGATTGAACGTTTTGACAACTTTTTTTATTATTTGACTTGGAACGAGCATTTTCTTTGCAAAATCAATGGAAACCGGTGATACAAGACTGCTGACAAAAATTAGATCACAGATTTTTATATTTAAATTTTATGCATTTTTCTTAAACCATTAGTAACGGTCTAACCCATACAACATTAATTTTTGAACGGAAATATGAATATACGATCTGATTTTTGTCAACACTCTTATATCATTGGTTTGCAGATATTTACGCAATAGTTTGCTCTTTCTAGTACAAAAAGTAAAAAAAAAATGTTGACAAAACGTGCAATCCACGAGAGTGCATCTTTAAAGGCAATATACATATGAATACATCGTCTGATGAAAGACACCATAAGTTATATTTGATATCGTTTAAATTAGGCATTATGATGTTACTTGACATGATTGATTGAATTTCTCATTATTTCATACCATGCATTTCTCTAAATTGTATACCTGACCAAATATCTGTTGTTATTTACGTCCGTATTTGTTCCATATGTCACTGAAAAGAGAAAATAAACAATTAACCGATTTTTTTTCGTATTTAAAATTGATATTTACAGACCAAAGAAGATTTTTTTGTTTACAAATATTCATAAGATTTGTTCAAATTCAAATAGCTTTACAAAAATTGCGTATATATCGTTCCTTAATTTCGTCTAAAAAGTTGAACGTGCGTGACGTAGTGATTTTAACATGGATAACTATTTTCGATGGTTCGGAACCCGGAGGGGCAACTTGTCTTACAACTTAACGATCGAATTTAGGCTAGAAACTGTTAAAAAGCCTTGTCACAATGATAACCGCACAAGCATTTGTTAGCGAACTCTTACCTAAGTTCGATTCCCGTTGTTGATATTTATGAAAAATGTCTGATGTCACAGAATGGCGTACAAGTGGGTCTTTTCCGAGTATTCCGGTTTTAAACACAGCACAAAACCATCATATCGCTACCCGATTTTCCACAGAACACAAGACCAACCTATCGCTCCTGTTTCCCCAAACAACACAAGACCAACCTATCGCTCATGTTTTCCCATACAGCACAAGACCAACCTATCGCTCCCGATTTTCCTCAAAACACAAGACGACCATTTCGCTCCCGATTTCCAAACAAAACAAGACCACCCTATCGCTCGCCATTTCCAAGACATCAAAAGACCAACATATCGCTCCCGATTTCGTACACAAAACAAGACCATCCTATCGCTCCCGATTTCCTACACATCACAAGACCAACATATCGTTCATGATTTCCCACACAACACAAGACCACCCTATCGCTCCCAATTTCAAACACATCAGAAGACCACCCTATCGCTCCCCGTTTCCCAAACACAACACACGACCATCCTATCGCTCATGATTTACCACACACAACAAGACCACCCTATCGCTCATGATTTACCCCACACAACAAGACAACCCTATCGCTCATGCTTTACCACACAACACAAGACCACCCTATCGCTCCCGATTTCCCACACAACACAATACCACCCTATCGCTCCCGATTTCCCACACAACACACGACCATCCTATCGCTCATGATTTACCACACAAAACAAGACCACCCTTTCTCCCACCTCAGATAAGTAGATCCATTAAATTAACCGTGCTAGAAATTCTTATCTTGCCCACGGGCGAAGGTAAAATGCCCGTATGGAACTTCTTTTTATGGTCACCACATTGTAATTACCTCCCTTGTTGAAGACTGTTGTCTGTAGCGCATCATAGAAACCTTGTCTTGTGGCAATATTTAGAACGCTAGTTAATTATTTCTCGCTTCGAATGTCACCAGAAAACAGTTTTCACGCACCTTTCAAGAAATAATGCTTCACTCTTCTTAGAACTATTAAAAGACCAATCAGACCAGTTACATACTCTGAATCACTGCGCGAATATCCATGACAACCACGAATTATCGCATATCCGTACGCAATTATTGTCACTAAGAACAAAATAGTTCCAGCAAAAAAGTACATTTTTACTTAATTTTGTTTAATTGAGGTGGGAGAAAAAGCATCTACCATAGCCGCTCGTGTAAGAAAGGTTCATTCCGACCCTCGAGCAGTGTGTTTTGCGGAAACTCGGTAAACCTCGTTTCCGCAAAACACCCTACGCTCGGGTCGGAATGAACCTATCTTACACTCTCGGCCATGGGAGATACTTATAATCGCTCCCGATTTCCCACACAACACAAGACCACCCTATCGCTCCCGATTTCCCACACAACACAAGACCACCCTATCGCTTCCGATTTCCCACACAACACAAGTCCACCTTATCGCTCCCGATTTCCCACACAACACATGACCATCATATCGCTCCCAATTCCCCCACAAAACAATACCACCCTATGTTGTAATGACTTATCTTATGGAAGTTGTTAAACGAATAAGTTTAAGCTAAAAGCTTAACACCATTATTAATCAGTCGATTGAATCAGAGTGTGAACTGCATGAACAGGAAACCAATTCAGAATTGAATTAAATGTAAAGATTATTAAAGTTAGAACGTTAACAAAATCGGAAAAATAACTTGTCAATGACCACTACAAATAGCAACTTACTCGAAGAAGATTTATCAACTTAAGTGTTTATAAAGATTAACGCAGCTGTATGACAATTGATTACTTGTATCATCTGAACCAAATATTGTACAACCATTTTTCCGTATTCCATGCTTGAGTTGGCAGACTGCAGTCTCAAACGGGCAATTTCAAAGTTTAAAAAGTCACTTTCAAAATAATACTACAAAAACTACATGCCACTAGGCCGCTAGAACTTCACGTCGCTTATCCGCTATGCCATAAACTTCACACAACTAGGCCACAAACTTCACGCCGCTAGGCCGCTAACTTCATGTCGCTAGGCACTCACTAGGCCGCTAGGCTGCTAAATTCACGTCGCTAGGACGCTAGAGCGCTAACTTCACATCGCTATGCCGCTAACTGCACGTTGATAGGCCGCTAGGCTGCTAACTTCACGTCGCTAGGCCGCTAACTTCACGTCGCTAGGCCGCTAACTTCACGTCGCTAGGCCGCTTACTTCACGTCGGTAGGCCGCTAGGTCGTTTACTTCACGTCGCTAGGCTGCTAACTTCACGTCGCTAGGCTACTAACTTCACGTCGCTAGGCCGCTAGGTCGCTTACTTTACGTCGCTAGGCCGCTAACTTCACGTCACTAGGCCGCTAACTTCACGTCGATAGGCCGCTAACCTCACGTCGCTAGGCCGCTAACTTCACGTCGCTAGGCCGCTAGGTCGCTTACTTCACGTCGCTAGGCCGCTAACTTCACGTCGCTAGGCCGCTTTGTCGTTTACTTAACGTCGTTAGGCCGCTAGGTCGCTTACTTCACGTCGCTAGGCCGCTAACTTCACGTCGCTAGGCCGCTAGGTCGCTTACTTCACGTCGCTAGGCCGCTAACTTCACGTCTCTAGGCCGCTAACTTCACGTACATATCATTGGAACCAATGCTTAGTGGTCTCTTCTTCATTTTTATAAGGCTTGCGTGTTCATGGTCCAAATATCATTTAAACTTCTTTGAAATATTTCTTTTTTACGTTTTTTGTATTCACTAGATATATGTATTATCAAACTGTTAAAGTACCGATGCATTGTGATGACTACGATTGTGGCCATCATGCAACGTTTGTAGGGACACTTTTGGAACGATTTTTTCCAATGACATAGTTTTGTTTTATTCAATATTAATTGAAAAATACCCGTATGAAACTGCATACCGTTTGGAGAATATTAAGTTGTCAAATCGAACCTTAGCGTATATATATTACGCTCAAAAATGTTATTAAATCCTTGTTTATATAATATTGTACATTTGTTTCAAGTATTTTAAAATAATAAAAAAACAATAAAAAATCAGGATGATAAATCAGTAATCGACTTTGAACTTTCGTGAAAAGAAACAGAAAACGCTTCTCCAGTCCAAAAACAGTCAACTTGTTGCTTTATCGTTAAATCAGCACATAAAGGTTACGTCCTTAAATTATTCAATTATTTACACAAGGACTTTGGTTTTTATTACTTCTTACTTTACATAATTATAAGTCTTATGCCTTTTTGATGACAAAGCGCTATCGCTGGTTTCACAGTTTGTTTCACAATATTTTGCACAATTCCCATGGGTCAAAATCAAGTGTACTTTCGTATAAGCACGTTAAAGGTAACAATAAAGGACTATACATTAATATGTCTACTTCACAGAACATACGCAATTAAATTTAACCATAATGATTGACATTTGCATGGTCAGATAAAATCTGCAAACTTGTCGATAGACAGAATAAGTACCCTTTTTAAAACACTGAAGAATGTGGTGTTTTGGTAGAAAACGCAGCGACATGATCAGATGATAAAGTACCATTTCGAATGACATTGCAGACGATTACATTATCTGTATTTTTTATAGTTTATTATTATATGCGTTTCTGTGGTTTATATAGATTTAACAGAGAAATAAAAGTGATATGTGACAAATACATGTAGAGACCGCGTTCAAGATAACTGAATTAAAGCTATTTCACAACGCCTAGACCAAATTGAATATGAGTAAAGATATTGAAATAAAGCTTTCAAACTTTACTTAGGCGTTTGTGTACTCAAACATAGAAGCGTAGATGAATTTTAAACTCGTTTAACAGCTTGCACTCAATTTGACAAATGCACTTGTTAATATTTTCGAAAACAGAAATAGTTTGCTGGTTGCATTGTTCTTCTTGAATACTTCTTAACTTTCTAGACTGCATATTTGTATTACAAAATATAATTAACAAGATAATAGAACGTGACAAGGGTAAGCTTTATTGTGCATTTGTTGACTTTAAAAAAGCTTTTTATATGGTGTATAGAAATGGTATTTGGTTCAAGCTTTTATTTCAACAAAAATTTTCGTCAAAATATGTAAATATGTTAAAATCTATGTATCAGTCCGTTAAAATTTGTGTTAGAGTGAACGGAAAGTTGTCAGATTCGTTTGAAAGTTATATGGGTGTGAAACAAGGGGAAACATTATCCCCATTGCTATTTATTATGTTTATTTATTATATGGAGTCACAGTTAAAAAGTGTTAGAAATGACATTGTAAATTTAGAAGAATTACAGATATTTATGCTTCTTTTTGCTGATGATACTGTTTTGTTCTCTACATCTGTGGAAGGCCTTCAATTGTTATTAAATAAATTACATGAGTATTGTTTAAAATGGAATATTACTGTAAATACTAATAAAACTGTTGCTATGATATGCAAGAAAGGTACACGGAAAGAAAATGTCAGTCTATTTTATAACAAAGTTAAACTGGATATTGTTAATAAATTTTGCTATTTGGGAGTAATGTTATCATCCAATGGAAAAAATTTAGTGGCCCAGAAAGCTTTATCTGAACAAGCATTACGTGCAATGTTTTCGTTAAATTCATTGTTTGAAAAGATACCCTTAAATGTACATGAAAAACTTAAATTATTTGATTCAATGGTTTTACCAATATTAACATAAGGTTGTGAAATATGGGGATTCCATTCTGCTCCCGATATAGAAAGGGTTTATTTGAATTTGTTTAAACAATTACTAAATGTTAGATGTCAAACAACTAATGCTTCTGTTTATGGTGAACTTGGCAAAGTGCCATTGTATGTTATACGCCAAGAGAGGATATTGCAATATTGGTATAAGCTTGTAGATTCAAATGATAACCTGTTGTCTAGATGTTTTAGATATTGTTAGCAGCTCATGGTATTCTGATGTTAAAAAATTGTTAAATGATTTAGGATTTAACTACCTATGGGATAATATGTCAGTCACTAAATTACAGTTGTCAAAAGTTATTGAAAGATTATATGATCAGCACATGCCGAAATGGTATGCGACTTTAAATGATTCGTCCAAACTTTGTACTTATAAAAATATAAAAACAAGATTTTGTTATGAAAAATATCTCGATAGTGTCACTAATGTTAACCATAGAGTATCTCTAAGTAGAGTGCGATGTTCAGCACACAAGTTAGCTATAGAAGAAGGCAGATATATAAATATACCAAGGCATGATAGAAAATGCATATATTGCAATATGAAGATGATTGAAGATGAATATCATTTTATTCTTGAATGTCCATTTTATAAAGATATTAGACAAATGAGCTTACAACGATATTATTGTCATTGGCCAACCAAGAAAAAAACTATGTAATTTGTTAAGTTCTGAAAATGCAGCATTATTAAGGAAACTTGCTAAATTTGTTTATATTGCCACTGAAAAGCGCAAAAGTGCTTTAATTTAATTTAATTATTGCTTATTAGTTTTTGAATAGCTATATTTATATTTATTCTTGAATTTATGCTCTTCTCATACAACATTAATGTCAATACTGTTTTATATTACCGCAGTGAATGTATATATATATATGCATTTGGCTGCGAACATGTTAATGTTTATGCCTAATAAAAGTTCTGTTCTGTTCTGTTCTGATGTATAGCGTAACATGTCGACAAAATGGAGAACTTTGTCCCAAAGAATGTTCAAGCGATCTACAAAACATAAAAACAAACAGTGATAAAGCTTTGAATACAAATAACTTTTGCTCTTATATTTACAAAATCTTTCAAAATTAACGATTAAGTTTATATTTTCATTAAACCTGATGTTCTCTTCTGTTGCTATAACCTTACGCAATCTTCTGTCACTGTGGTTTTGTGGTTGGTGGTTGCGGTCTTACATGCAAACTGTGAAGGTGCTGGTTTGATTCTTGCCGTCTACGTAGCATTTTTATTAATTTCAATTTATATATTTTTTTAGTGTATATATTAATATTTAAGATATTTCATTACGTCAAAATAACAAATAAGAGCTTATGTGCCTTCGTTTTTCAATTCAATTCAATTCAATTCAATATTCTTTATTTCCACCAATAATTGATGATTATTAAACATGAATACAAATATGAAAAACATAAGAGGAACAATCAAACATAAATACATGGATTAGCAATTACACATCATTCAAATTATTTACAGTGTACAGAGATATTAAAAAAAAGATATTAAACTATTGCTTTATATGTACAGAACACACAATGTGCGATATGTTTTATGTACACACAAGCTTCAGATGCCCTTTAGTAGTCGAATGTATTTATATATTAATATCAGTAGTATGTAGAAATATACTTCATTTCGTCAACACGCCGTGCAGTGATTTATAGCCAAACAAGTTCGGTTAGATATTGTTTATGCATTTCCTCACAAAAGGGAGGGATATTTTCATGAAGTCCGAGTGTTAACTTCTGTCCATGATACGTTCACAAGGAGCACCAAGTAAGGTGAGGTAAAACGTTCCTGCGTCCATTAGCAATAGCGTTTCTGTGATGTATAATCCCAGTTCGGCTACTTCACAGAGGAACTTCCACCTGAATCGCTCGGTTGTACTGCAATCAAACACGGGGTGCACTTCTTCACCATGCACGCAAATTTGTGAACAGTTAGTGCACTGGTAAGCTACTTGATATAATCTTGTCCATAGTTTTGCCACATAAAGTTCAATGTTCTTGTCCTTATTTTTGTCGAACACTTTGTAAATGACAGCGGGTGCTATTGTGGGGTGCAGCATTCGAAAGTAACGAAAGTCATCATCCGTAATTGTTCTCCTATACCACAGTTCTGTTTCTCTCGTGTTTACCAGACGTTTCACAAGACATTTCCACTGGTGCTTAGACGGTAGGTTATTTGGGTTAATAAGAACATCGTTAATGAAAGTCTGCAACCCAAACGTGCATAGTAGTTTGCAAATGTCTGGAATAAACCCTAACATAACTCTATTTTTGTCCAAGGTAAATTGGATGTAGCGTTTTATGAACAGATTCCTGCTAGTACAATTAACGTCTAAGGACAGTAGTTTATGTAGGAATATCAATGTTCTAATAATAACATTTGAGAACAGGTTGAACACACCAAGCATAGATTCACACATATCAGATCTTGTCCTTATATGAAATCCTTGCATCTTTTTAACAATGAAATGTTGAAGCTTATTGATGGTAAAAATATCATGGTTATTAATATTATTCCACAATTCACTGCCATATAAGGCTATAGGCATGATTATTTTCTTGTACAAATTTATAGACACGATTGGATTTAAACTATAAGGATGTGTGCATACATAGCAAAGAAGGCGGTTTTAGCTTTTTGGCAGCGTTCCTCAATACGTTCTTTACATCTTAAATTCGAATCCTGTCTAATTCCCAAATGGTTTGCGTTATTGGACTGCTCAAGACATTTATTCCCGTATAAAATACCAAGAGGCGGTACATTTCGCTTCTTGCTGAATATCAAAACGGTCAATTTCTTAACGTTAATGTCAATTTTCCATTCCGTGCAATAGTGATACACTACGTCAAGCATGCGTTGCAAATTTAAGGGAGATAATGCGACGAGTGAAATATCATCAGCGAATGACGGATTAACTCCCTTTGTTGAAAACACTGAACACCCTAGATTACTATTTTCCAGTTTATGTAATAGTTCATCTATATACACGAGGTAATATAAAGTTGACAATACGCCTCCTTGTTTCACTAATTTAAGGACTGGTATTTCTTCGGAAAGCTCCTCCTACAGTCTCACTACACATTTTAATCCCATATAAGCAGATACCAAAACACGCAGCAATTTTCCTGTTATTCCTAGTCGTCCTAGCTTGAGAAAAAGCCCTTTGTGTGCCACACCGCATCAAATGCAGATTTCTGATCGAGCATGCTAACATACACATTACTGTTACGTTCGATCTGATGGTACACAATTTCTTGGAAGTTAAAAGCGGCAGTGGCACAGCTTAGGTTTTTCTGAAAGCCCTGTTGTTGGTTTGAAGGGAAAAGTGGTTGTTTTACTGTTAAGTAGTCATTAAGTCTATTGAGTAGCACTCTTTCGAAAATTTTACTAAAACATGGCATCAGGGATACGGGTCTATAGCTGCTTGGGATTTGAGTTTCCCCTTACCTTTATATAGCGGGATCAATAAGCTATTTTTCCATTTAGCTGGGTATTCTTCTTTCTTAAGAATAACATTAAATAGCGTGGTAAGCGCAGACATTACGCCCTCGCCGCCATATATAACATTTTCATTCAAAATATTGTCTATTCCCGGGCTTTTTCCTTTCTTTAAAGGCTTGATCGCTCGCTGTTCGTCTTCCGCGGTGAAATCCACTGACAGGCACTCCGTATTTTGATCACATTTGCTTAGATAAGTTTTTAGCTCTTCCAATTTCATATTGTCACTTTTCGATAGTCCATCATTTGCCTCGAACACTTTTACAAAATAGTTTTTAAAGCCATCAATGACCATTTCATCAGTATATGTGATATTATTAGCTTTCAGTTCATTACAGATGTCTGGGACTTTTCCATGTTTTCTACGTTGCAGTTTCCAGAATAATTTGTAGTCTAACTCTGCCGCTGAGTTTAGATCATCAATCACCTTATTTTCAAATTCTCTCTGTTTGTTTATCTGTGTTCGTCGGAAGTCTCGTTTTGCGGATTTGTAGTTGTTGAAGGATGTATGGTTGTTTCCTCTTGGGCGTCCCTCAACAATCCACTGTCTGCGCATATATCTGGCTTTTGTATGGGCGTCTTTAATACCACGGTCCCAGTAGGGTTTAGCCCATTTATTGAATTTACTATGCGGTAAATGACATTCTGCATTTTTCAGTGTATTCGTTATTAAGTCATTTAGGAGGGCTGGGTCTCCATCGTTTATTGATATGTTACTAAGGCCCTGGTGTATTGCTTTCGTATACATATGAATATGGTCCGCTGTATATTTGTGCCACGCAACACCGTTCTGTCGGGATGGAGGTGTCCTACATTGGGGCGTTGCTGATACGACGAAATGTAGAGTCATATGGTCCGAGGTTATTGCATTGTCTGTAGACCCTAATCTAAAATTTGCCACTCTACCGATGAAAGCACGTTCAACTAGTATATGGTTAATTATTTTTCCTGTTGGTATGAATGTCCCTTCATTTAAACCAAGGCTGTGTTGCACGGATATTAGGTTGTTCGTATTAATAAAGTCTGTCAACAATGATGATTTCACAGATGTATTTTGGTTTCTATTTTTCACGTATTGGCCGTTAAAATCCCATGCAGCAATAACGCTCCCCATTTGAGAATAGACAGAGATCAAAGATTGTAAATCACTTAACATAGATTTGTAATACTCTCAGGCATATAAATACAGAATATATATAGCGTCTTTTTATCTATACATTTTATCTCAATACCAGAAATACGATGATTTTCAAACGTATCAATGACAGAAATACAAGAAACAAGTGATTTCTTATACAAAATTGCCGTGCCGGCTTTACCACAACGAAGGGGACAATACTGGTCGACACTGGAATCTACATTAACAATACAATCGTATCTAGGGTGAATACTTTTACAAAAGCCGCTTGATCTTGGTAACAGTTTATGCTCACTAATAAGCGCAATATCTACACATTCGCTATCTGACATTTGTGACAATGGGTATGCCGAGGACATGATTCCACGACAATTCCAACAAAGAATGTTTAAACTTAACATAGTAATTATAGTAAGGATTACGCGCATTATTAAACCTTTATCCATTATTTTATTGCTGAGAAAACAACCAAACGGCAACATTCAACTAACACAGACTAGTCACACGCTACTGTGTGCCTCCTACTATCACATTCGTCTTGCGTCGGGTCCCAAGCGTTCTCATCATCTCTGTCGTCCTTTCTGGTGTCCCAGTAGCTTGTTCCGTATGCATCATCCGCGTAGCGGTTGTCATGGTAGCCATCGTCCGGCCATTGATCGGTCCTATAATGCCGTACGTGCCCGTAATTCCGTTGCCTATCACGTAAATAGTTCGCGTCCAAGTTTCTTGCGCTATGATCTGTGTATGAATCAGCAAAACCGTCCCATTTTCGCCCGGCCGGTCTGAAGTCGTCGGAATTACCGCTCATATTGTTATATCTCCTAAATGTTTCCTTTCTGTGGTATCGTGGTCTTTTTAATCTCGTATCACTGATCTCGTCCTCATGCTCTTCCTTTGAGACCCATTTCCTATAAGTAATGCCATCCGGCCAAAAATGATCGTCATCAACAATGGGTTCCAACTCGTCGGGGATGTTGATTTTTGCAGATGACCCTCGTTTTCCGCGAAACAGACGTATGTATGATACATAAACGTCATTGTCTTTAAAGTAGCTATAAATATATATCGGATTCCGTTACGTCCCTGTCAATGTTTCCGATATAGTAAGCAACATTTTTTTCTTTTCCTTGCCGATACGAAACGGTCATCTTTGGAATGAGGAGTACCGTCGTCTAGCTTACTTGCTGAAACACGTGTTTGTTGCGTTGTCTCTTGTATATTTGCCGCAGGTTCGTTATGTGTTTTATCGCGCGTAGACGTTTGTGGTGTGCTCTTAGCTGCTATAACCTTTGGGCTTTCTACATCTATGTTTTGGAGGCTTGTTTCTGGGGTTTTAGTTTGCACCTCTTTGTGGGGCGCTTGATACACAGGCAGTTCCTTTTGTGGTAACGGCGTTGTTCTTTGTTCTTTGTTATTAGCTAGATCAGGTAACATTACACTAACTTTCGTCTTTTCTGGTGTTTCCTTTACTATCTCCGCATAGTTTCGCCTTATTGTGGTCTCATTGTTCGTATTCCTTTGTATCTGTTCTTTTTCAAGCATTCTCTGATTAATTGTAGCTATCGATACACCAAGTTTTGTTGTCTCATTCTGTAGTTTCTTTATATCGGATGTAGCTGTAGAATCTGTGAACCTAGCTAATATGCTCCTTTATGTTCCATTCATGAGTCTGTAATTCGATGTTACGTTAGTGATTTCGTTTTGCACGACTTGTATGGTCCTTGATATATTCCATACCTCCAACTGTAAGTTGGCAATCATAGAAATCACATGAAATCGGTGTCCATTTTCGGTTCGATAACGATAGTTTCATTCGTTGCTATGTTTACAAATACGTCCTGTATGTCTCTAGACAATTCGCCACCTATGAAAGCACTGATCGTGTAACAGTCTGAAGCACATTTAAATTCTCTTGAAGCCTGGGAGGAGTTGTGCCTATTGACCAGGCGCGTTTGCGGACAGTCTTTAATGGTTCTAGCCCTTTCCGATAAACGGGCGTCGATATTCGTCTATTCGATGGTAATCATGGTTACAGAGCTTCACTATGTCGCGCACATAATCGTTTCTCGGTAAGCCCATGAGTTGGTTGTCTAAATCCTGGAAGAACTGCTGGGGCAAGAAGGGTTGTGAGTAGTCCTCACATTCGTCAATATAGCCAGCATCACTTCCACAGAATGATGCATTACTTTCATCACGTTCCCGTTTTATACGTAGAATGCTTGAATTAACAAGTGTTTTTGGATCAGTTTCATCTTGATCAGTTAGTTGTGACATTATCATTATTTAGGCGATCATCTGGTAATCCGTTATGATAGCTCTTTCAAACTGTTTTATTGGTATAACCCTGGCGAAATTCATTACCATCTACTCCAACGTCTGAAAAATGATAACTACAGTCGAACCCCGTTGGCTCGAACGCCAAGGGACCGGCGAAAATACTTCGAGCGTCAGACAATTCGAGCCAAGCGGGATTGATATCCTTAAGTATAAAAAATCTGTCTTCTAAATCAAGTTCGAGCCAACGAGGAATTCGAGCCAAGCGAGTTTGAGACAACGGGTTTCGACTGTACTTTATTGTTATACTTGTTGACATAACGAAAGACATTACTTAATATGTCTTAACGTTATTGGTGCCATTGAAAACAAGTTTATTGCCTGAAACCTGAATAATCTGTATAGTTCTATTCTGTTATCAATTACTTTAATCAATTTATTGACAATAAATGACGTTTTAATAATTAATGTAGGAAATAATGAAATGCTCTAACATTGAAATGTATTATTAGAATAAAGGATCAACAGTTGCCATTTTCAAAACAATTATACTTCCAATCGCTTTTTTTATGAAAAATTGTGTATAAGATCAACACATTTATTTGTAAACATTGCCTCCTAAGCCACAATCTGTTCAATAACTTTCTTTATCTTTAAAGTTATGATACCAAACTAAGATGTCGATGGAAGAATATGTTTTTCGCCACATACTGGATGCATACATTTTTCAAAATTTAAAGAAAAAGTCCACTTACCAGGCAAAGGTTGGAACCAGAATCGGCACTTTTCATTCTAATTTCGTTTGCAATGAAACATTCTCTCACTTAATGTTTGCATGAAACGAAATTACGTCCTCCCAATTTTTCATAGTTTATTTCAAATGTTTAATGCTAAAAACTGGTGTGTGTTATGATGAAAAGCGCGTGCGACGTTGTTTACTGACGTCATCAAGCGCAGTAATTTTAAACCTCTTTTGACGTTAAGTAGTTCCTCTAAAAAAGACATAATTATATACTGTAATGTTATTGGTTATGCATATTTGCCAAACAGTTCTTGAATATTATAATATTCAAGATGAGTAATACAGCTAGTATATAAAAATAATGCCTGCGTTTTGTTGTCAACAGTAACTTTCATTGGCCGCGAAAATACATTACTTTCCCCATACCTGCAATAAAAGCTGTGCTGTATACACCGGTCAGTAACTATACAGTCAATAGCTCATGGTTATAGTGTAATGTACTTAGGTTACGGCACTAATAGCTATAGACCTTAGTGCGGCGTTCGACACGGTCGACCACGACATTCTCGTCGATGTATTGACCAACCAGTATGGTGTTTGTGGATCAGCGCTGGAATGGGTGGATTCGTACCTGCGACCACGTGGCTGCTGCGTAAAGGTGAATCAAATTTCTTCATCTCAGCGCCATCTAACATGTAGTGTCCCGCAAGGAAGTTGTTTGGGTCCTTGGCTCTATTTGACTTATGTTGGGACTCTATTTGACATTGTGCCCCCGTCCATTTCCGTGTTTGGGTTTGCGGACGACCATACAGCGAACGTTCGTTTCAAACCAACAACAATCGCAGAAGAAGCTGCAATTCATGAACTTCAAGGTTGTGCTATAGTCATAACCGACTGGATGAACAATAACAAATTAATATGAATGCATCCAAAACCGAATTTATCATGTTTAGTAGTTGCCCGCAGTTGGATAAATGTAACACCAAAGAAATTGAAATATGCGGTGATAACATCAAACTGCATAATTATATCAGATATTTGGGTGCTTTTCTAGATGCCACACTTAATTTCAAAGAGCATATTAAAAGAAAGTGTAAAACTGCTATGTTGAACTATTTAAAGATAAAAACTATCCGTAAGTTTCTAAACAAAAAAGCAACTGAGGTCTTAGTTCTGTCATTAGTAATTTCAAAAAATAACACAAATATAGAACTGATTTGTATTTGCGCACATGTCGGAACGAGTGTGTTTATTCAAGCCTTGGATCATTTGTACATACTGTTGAGTTCGATTGATTATATCGAGATCTGATGCCTTGACGTTATTCAACTATTTGCATCCATACAAATTAGTTTGAATAATGATTTTTTTATATGCTTGTAGCAGTAAGTGGACTAAGAACCTCGCCATGTAGTACATAACCTTCCAAAGCGTGGAATGAGACTTTTCCCTTTTGGCACCTTTCTTGAATACGTGTAACGTCATATGCGAGGGTTGGAATTCCTGCAGCAATTGAACCAACTTTGGCGCCTTTGGCTGACCTCGTTTCCGCAAAACACACTGCGCGAAGATTCGATGACCCTATCTTACACGAGCGGCTATGATAGATGCTTTTTCTCTAACCCCAGTTAAACAAAATTTAGTAAAAATGATTTTCTTTCAAAATAAATGAGTATGGCTATGGGATAAAACGTGGTTGCCATGGATATGCGCGCAGTGATTCAGATTATTTTAATAATCATATCGGTCTTTAAATAGTTCTTAGGCGAGTGAAGCATTATTTCTTGAAAGGTGCGCGAAAACTTTTTTAGGGTGACATTTGAAGCGAGAAATAATTAAGAAGCATTCTAAATATTGCCACAAGACAAGCTTTCCATGTTGCTACAGACGACAGTCTTCAACAAGGGAGGTAATTACAATGTGATGACCATTAAAAATGAGTTCCATACGGGCATTTCATCTTCGCCCGTGGTCAAGATAAGAATTTCTAGCATGGTTAAATTATTGGATCTACTTATCTTAGGTTGGATAATAAAAGTTGCAGTTATACAACTAAATTCTTTTTGAAATCCTTGTCGTTGTGTGTTTGGAAATTTGGAAAATGACATTTTATCAAATCTACTTAATACGATGACACGTAAATTTTTGCAAAACGTAGAAATAAGTAAAATCGGCCTGTAACTCCTATGAGTTGACCGTGGCTTGCCATTTCCTTTGTTATAAGGGATGATGTAACTACGTTTTCATGACGCTGGATACTCTTGGTAGAGTACTATATTATTAAACAGAACCTTAAGGGTCATAATAACTGATTGCCCACCGTATAAAACGTGTTCATTTAACACCGAGTCTGGACCGGGCGCTTTTCTACGTTTTAATCTTTTAATCGCGACCCTAATTTCACGTTCTGAAATTTCTTTAAATGTAATATTATCTGGTAAAGATTCGCGATTCCTTTCATTTATTCTGTCATTAACTTCACGCTCAAACTCTAAAAGCGACTCATTATAACCAACATCAAATACGGATCGGTAAAAACTAGCAAAACTATCCTTTATCATCTCAACCTCGTACTTTACGACATCAACCTCGAGTTTTGAAACACTATTAGGGTTTTTATTTTTCAACTTTCTAAGAAGGCGCCAAAATAACTTGTCATCTGTTTCTGCCGCGTTATCGATTTTATCAAAAACATTATAAACATATATTTCGGAGAGCCTCCGCTTCGTAGCTCTAAAAAGGGTTTTTGCTCGCTTAAATCTCTTAAAGCTGCACTCTCACAGATTAATCATTTTTACAACTGTTTTGTTTTTTAAATTAATGTTTTATGGCCTAAACCGTCCATGGATTTTCGCAAAAATCTGCTCGTTCCAAGACAAAAAATAAAAAAATTGTCAAAACGTTCAATCTGTGAGAGTGCAGCTTTAAACGAATCATCATTTTGATTGCGCGGACGACCATTTCGCTTCACTTGTAAGCTCAATATAGGTTTGGATTTTTAGGTACTCTGATATGATGTTTTATATTTACGCCGAAATATCACCATTATGAAAGTCATAGATGAAATACTGAGCTATATATTTTAGTAAGGTACTTATTCGCCAATTATGATACTTGATAGGCAATACGGTAAACTTTGAACTCGCCTGTGGACTCTTTAAACTCTGAAACAAACATTTCTCATATTGTTTAAAAAATCGTATCGAATGTTAAAAACTGGTTAGTATATAACCATTCTAATAAAAGTCTTCTACATTGCAGGTGGTTGCCTGCTGTTTGCATGTTGCTCTCCTCTGTGCATGCCTACCCAAGTCTTCAAATAAAAATACCGAATGGTGACAGCGTACCTCATCCATGTGACTCCTCTCGAATATGGGAGGGGGTCGGGCACGAGAACCAGGCGGGTGGAGGGGTTAGGAACCCCTTTGGAAGGGACTTTGATGCAAACGGGAAGGTATATATCAATATGTATAATACTTACAAACTTAGGTTAGTCTGAGCTAGGATTATTTACACCATCACAATGAAGCCTCTCTTATGTAAATGTTTATATTGAAAAGACAAAATAACCTTTTAACCAGTGGATTTTTCCGAGTACTCCAATTTATCCCACGACGAAGACACACACTATTGTGTAACATAACATAATGCGTTACTACTCAATCTCGCACATGTGCCACCATTAGAGCATTTGATATCTTATATCCCTGAAAGTTATTTATTTGTTTATATTCGTATAGGTTTGGGACTCTACAATCTGCAGAATGGATTCAGATGGAGATGGACGGACGAACGGAGAAGAGCTGGGAGATCCTGACTGTATATGGAGCCAAGGACAGACCCCAGCAGTCACTTCCGGTCTTTCACATCCAGGTAAAACCTTAGGGACGGTACCCCATAATAACAAGTGATATTTTTTTCTCGGTTTAATTTGTTTTGTTTTTTGTTTTGTTTTTTATTTGAGATCAATTTGTTGGAATGACATTACATCACAGTGATATTCACAAGTCAATATCGTCCTATTTTAAATTTAGTGTAATTATCAAAATATATTTTTTCAATGCTTATAAAAAATCTTAATAACCAAAGACGACGTATTTGACTATAAAAATCATGAAACAATCTAAGAACAGCTCTATGTCTGTTTCTGCTGTTCGTTTTTGAATGTGTATTCCTACATTAATTGTTAAAATTTGAAACTTATATGTTTCTTGTTTCTTGAGGCTCGACCTGTACGTTAAGTTGTTATTATCTTCAGGTGTATGTGAGCCATTGGGTAGTAGCACGTGTGCAGGGAGAAACTCGTTTGTAGACTGTGGAAATACCGGAGAGTTTGACTGCCCTCCCATACACGCAGACGGTAGAGTTTAGTTGTTGTTTTCACCAGGGGTATGTGAGCCTATAGAGGTAGCAATTGTGTAGGGAAGAACTGGCTTGTATATTGCGAAAATACCGGAGGGTTTGATCGCCCTCTCATACACACAGAAGGTAGAGTTTAGTTGTCGTTTCCACCAGGGGTATGTGAGCCTATTGAGGTAGCACATGTAATGGTAATAACTCTTTTGTAGACTGTGGAAATACTGGAGAGATTGATTGCCCTCCCATACACGCAGAAGGTAGAGTTTAGTTTTTGTTTCCACCAGGGGTATGTGAGCATATAGAGGTAGCAAGTGTGCAGGGAATCTATGTAGTCGTTTGTAGTCTATGAATATAGTGGATAGTTTGACTGCCCTCCAATCTAAACAGAAGGTCAAGTTCGTTTTGTAGGAACAGTTTTATGCTGTTTAATAGACCCAGATGTGAATCAACATGCATTTGTTTATTTTACGGATATCATATTTTGAAATCATATGAACAATCAACCCGTAAATAAAACCTCTCACTTAAAAGATTTTAGAGCTGCCAACTTAAATTTGTTTTTGAGGAATAACTTGCAGGACTGATGTCATTATCGGGGTAAAAAGGCAATCCGGCATGTTATAGTGTGTGGACCCAACGCGTACTTGAACCAGTCCAATTGCGTTTATATCCAAGATAATGACATAAACTACGCAATTCATTACTTATATTTACACTAAAAGTTCATTATTTTGTTCAAAAATTGCAAAATATACTTCATTTCAATTTAAAAAAGTTTCAAATAGAACGACAGACCGTAGCCGGAAACAGTTTATCAAATGACGTCACAATAACGCGGGAAAAAGTTAGTCACTTCAATTCACTTTCTAAGCGTAAACTTGAAACAATAATAACAACAATTCATTTAACATATCATAGATTTTTACTCTCTAACATGTTGATTTAAGTTCTTCGCGGTCTGCTGACACTTAACAAACAATTACAAGATAAATATGTTTTTAATTTACATTCATATTGTTATTCGATGACTCACGATCCGAAGATGTTGCGTTCATCGTATAATAATCGCAATAGCCGTAATGCAGTTCATTTAAGAAGTTGAGGTGTAAAAAGGTGAAATAGAGATATGCAACTGCAATATAGATTAGGTCTTTAAAATGCATCGACATGTTACGAATTGCAAAACAAAAACATTTATTGTTTAGATACCGTCAAAATGGACATACGCTATCCAGAAACGCCAGTCCCTGCCCAGGAAACCACATACATGTGTATGGCTTTTGAGCTTCCATCGGATAAGCCCTACCATCTGATCGCCTCTACCCCAATCATCGACAACAGGGAGGTCATGCACCACATCATCGTCTACGGATGTTCTGGAATGGGTAATTATTGTTACTCCCAAATGTTTTCCATACAGGACCATAACATTCTGACGTGCCTATCTATGCAAGTGAAATTAGAAGAAAGTTATATTGGGCTGCAGTTAAAACCTGGGTAAAACCCATGCTTCCAAACTGAAAAAAATATCCTTATTTTGAGTACAAAATAATCGTAGCTAAATTAGTCGTCTGTGGCAATTCAATCAAACATTACTAGGTCTTTTTAAGTGCGTATACATGCGTCTTGTTTGTCAATGCTAAATAGCTTCTTTGTTGGTTATCACCTATATATGTTGATCCAGATGTGGTCAGCATATGATCGATGGCAAAACAAACAGTGCATTTCAAAAGTATCTATATATTGATTTACATTTCGCAATGCGTACTAATAGTAGTTTTATATTATGTTAACCTTGTTGCGAACATAAACTAAATAAGTGACATAATATGAAATGATGTATCTAGCTTTGGTAGAACTTGTTTTTTAAACCGGAAGTGAAGAGTGCCAGACAGGCGTTTATTAAACATCCTAAAAACCACAAAACGTTACTTCCTGTACAGTACAGTAATCGCTGAAACCTTGAAAATCACGTGTCCGTGAATAGATATCACGTGACTTATATTTAAAGATTATTAATTATCTTTGATTTGTTTTCGTGTTCTAACTTCCATTTATCTTAAATAATCAGAATTATATTAAACTATCTAAGATATAAAATAAACCATTTTTTTGTTAAAAGAAATATTATACAGCTGATTTCAAGTTATAATGGGATAGTTCTAGTCTGATTGCCAGGGGTGATCACTGCGTAGGAAATTGTAAAATTTCTTCTTGTCTCTATTTGTAGCGTTTTAAATGCTACGGAGTTGCTTACACTTCAAAAATTGGTTTTATTATTTATTCTATTCAGTCCCTTTCACTAAACTTATAGTGACAATGAGCTTAGTAACTCATTGATAGGACACTAAATCGGATTACGTCCACCTTCGATGAATATCTTCTTTATTAAGCAAAATAATCAAAGTCAACGACTAGTAAATTTAACCATTTGCTTATAAATTAAGAATATTTATATCTGGATGGTTCGGCGCGATGTCAGTTCCCCTTGTATTCATATCAATTATATTCAATACTGGACGGGGAATGCGTTAGTATCAGGTTATAATGCAGGCACTCAATTCGCGATTACGTACCATAGAAACCTCAAACAGCATTAAAATCGTTTTTACAGATGGTTATTAAATGAATTTCTGAAAATCTTGATCACTTTTTGTCATTACTTAAATGTAAAGGAGCATGTCGGGGCAGAAGCCTTTAAAACTAGATCAATTATTAACAAACATAAGAAGCATATTGCCAACATATGTGTTACAGACACAGCACCAAGAGAGCTGAACAAACCATGGAATTGTCAGGGGGAAATGCAATCGTGTCGGGAGATGATAAGTTTATGGGCAGCAGGTAGCAATGGGATATGTTTCAATGAAAACATGGGATTCCAGGTTGCTGGAGAAAAAGGACTGAAGTATGCTGTGATGGAGGTATGGTGTTTTACTGCCAACGTATTGTATTATCAGCGAGAAAACAATCTCTAGGGTCTAGCTAGAATCTGATCATTTCATTCATATCCGTTAGTGTAAACATTACATGTGATCAAGTACAGCAATGCCAATTGAGAGAAACATGACAACGTCGTAGCTTGGGGACTATGGGACAGAGTGCATAGATCTACCATTGCTATTAATCAAACCGAATTTGATAATTTTATTGTCATAATTTTCATGTATTTTTTTTAGGGATGGAAACCGGATACCAAATCGGTATCCGGATATTCGTATCAAGTATTCGAATACTATCCGGATACTCGTATCAAATTGTTTTCATAATAAGTAAATTTCCTATTATATGTCACCCACCTTCTGTCATTTGACAGAATTGTCCACTTAATTTATAATTCGTCATATTGCAATTTCACGTTTTCATTCATTCTTTCTCAGTCTTAATAATTTATAATGTTATAATCAAAGCTAAACAACTCATTTTACGTCATAAAACTCATGATGAATACCACATAAACACCTCGCGAATTTGATAGTCACTTCAGCCGAGGTGGTTGCTTGGTTACTGCCACGTGCTTTCGAGTTTGTTATTTATCAGCAGGTTTCATGTTAGATGACGCTTTGATTATTTGATAGTCGATTGTAATTGTATTTCATTACATCGTTTGATTTAATGCAATACCTAAAATTTTTGTGGTGTTTTGTAATGAAGGATATAATTGCGGAAAAGATATGAAGACAAAAAGACGATCTGATTTTTCTTTTTTTACATGCGTGTACTTTTTTTATTTATCAATAAACTAAACATGTTTACATATCGTATGAAAAATAAATTACAAGATGCAAAATGATGGAACTTGAAAGTGAAAAGATAAACAAATTTGTTTTTGTATTTATTTTTCAGATAGCAATAATTTCTTCATGCATATTCATCAAAAATACGATTGGTCATTAATAGCTTTGATTGCACGACCCTTATACTGTGATTGGACGATCAAATCCTACGGATTAATGATCAATCCGTTTAATATCAACTAGTGCCAATTAGTGTCAATCAAGCACATCTGAGATCATAAGACACTTGTCATTGTAAACAAGGTCATAGAACTTTACAGGGTGCTGCACAAGGACACAATATCACGCCTTGTGCAAACACCCAATTAGCAGACGATTTGTGACACATACCCGCTTCGCGACAGACACTGTTGATCACCTGAAATATTTCATCTGAAATGTTTTATAACAATTGCTATGTCTCTGCTAAGCTATTTCATTAAAATTTTAATTCTTAACGAATATTCGAATACCCATTTAGGTATCCGAATACTTGCGTGACATCCGGATATCCGGATACTCGGATATTCGCTTCCATCCCTAATTTTTTTGTATTACTAACAGATACCGTCCCAAACAAGTAAGTAGCTAGACGTTTGAAATCATAATGAACATAGTTTATTCTCTATGTCTCATTTCATTTAATTGATGGTGTCCTATTATAACCCAAAATAATATAAGCAGGGGAATCAACCAACATGCGTTATAATACTATTGAAAATATTTGGACATGCAAAACTGTCACATATGTTGCCTAGTTCTTGGATGAAGGCCGCATACAACAAGAACAAGAGCGGTCACAGACAGCTATATCCCCCGCCTCATGGGGGCATTTTTTTGTAACGAAAGCCAATCAATGGTAAGGGTAGTTCCTCGGGAACATAAGAAATGCGTAAAATTAAGAAAGGGCAATAACTCTTTCAAAAAAGTTCATATTGCAAAAGCCTGAAAATATGCGCTCCGTCACTATATAGTCAAAAACGTAAGAGGAGTTGCGAAGAAACCAATTTTAAATGTAAAACAAAGAAAGAGCAATAACTCTTTTAAAAATGGTCGAATTGCGAAAGCCCGACAATATGCGCTGCGTCACTATATAGTCATCAATCTGTGAGCGTTTGGTAGAAAATGCATGAAAAACGTAAGAGCAGTTGCGAAGAAACCAATTTTAAATGTAAAATAAGCAAAGGCCAATAACTCTTTCAAAAATAGTCGAATCCGGAAAGCCCGACAATATGCGCTGCTTCTCTTTATGATAATCAATCTGTGAAAGTTTGGTAGAAATCGCATGAAAAACGTAAGAGGAGTTGCGAAGAAACCAATTTTAAATGTAAAAAAGGCAATAACTCTTTCAAGAATGGCCGAATCGCGAAAGCCCGACAATATGCGCTGCTTCACTTTACGATCATCAATCTGTGAAAGTTTGGTAGAAATCGCATGAAAAACGTAAGAGGAGTTGCGAAGAAACCAATCTTAAATGTAAAATAAACAAAGGGCTATAATTCTTTCAACAATGGTCGAATCGGGCAAGCCCGACAATATGCGCTGCTTCTCTTTATGATCATCAATCTGTGAAAGTTTGGTAGAAATCGCATGAAAAACGTAAGAGGAGTTGCGAAGAAACCAATTTTAAATGTAAAATAAGCAAAAGGCAATTACTCTTTCAAAAATGGTCAAATCAGGAGAGCCCGACAATATACGCTGCTTCACTTTACGATCATCAATCTGTGAAAAATTGGTAGAAATCGCATGAAAAACGTAAGAGCAGTTGCGAAGAAACCAATTTTAAATGTAAAATAAGCAAAGGCCAATAACTCTTTCAAAAATAGTCGAATCCGGAAAGCCCGACAATATGCGCTGCTTCTCTTTATGATAATCAATCTGTGAAAGTTTGGTAGAAATCGCATGAAAAACGTAAGAGGAGTTGCGAAGAAACCAATTTTAATGTAAAATAAGCAAAGGGCAATAACTCTTTCAAAATGGTCAAATCAGGAAAGCCCGACAAAATTCGCTGCTTCACTTTATGATCATCAAATTGTGAAAGTTTAGTAGAAATCGCATGAAAAACGTAAGAGGAGTTGCGAAGAAACCTATTTTAAACGTAAAATAAGCAAAAGGCAATAACTCTTTTAAAAATGGTCGAATCGGGAAAGCCCCACAATATGCGCTGCTTCACTTTATGATCATCTGTGAAAGTTTGGTAGAAATCGTATGAGAAATGTAAGGGGAGATGCAAAGAAATGAATGTGGGACGGACGGACGCACACATGCACACACGCACGCACGCACGGAATCGCGCCTACCATTGCTATATCCCCTCGCCTTTTCAAGGCCGGGGATAAAAACACAACGTCATAAGAACAAAACAACAGCACAAGTACACATTAACTTTGTCTATAAAGTGGAAGTTGAAAGTGGTAGCATCATTCCTATTGAAAGGTTAATTGATAGGCTCTGTACTCCTTGCAAAGGTTTTAACAGTATTCTGTTTTCAAGAATCACTAGGATATATCCAAATATCCCGAAGGACAAGTGTTGTGCATTTTTCTTCTGAAATATGTAACCTCACACTTGTTCCATCATTTATCAATAATTACTAAATCAAAATAAATCAGGTGGGCCACGACGAACATATCACTTACTATTAATCCTCATCAGAGCACGCATCAACTTGAAAAGAATTGGGAATAGCGCGAAACATAACATAAACTGATTGATTTAATGTCGTATATAGCTACATGATAAAAAAGAACCTAATCATGATAATCGTTTTGTGTTTTATGGCTACTATGTGCATGCATACGATGTTAGCATTTATATGAAAACAAAAACTGTCTCAATACCAGATATGAAATAAATCTATTTCAAACTCACTAGAACCACATCTACACCATTAAACGTACACTTATCTACAATAAGATTTGAAAGAAACAACTCCCATCGAATTGATACATATATTCCCATTTCAGTTTCATTGGAACAATCCCTCTCTCGTCGACAGTTACACAGATAGTTCTGGCTACGAACTATACCTCACTCCGAATCTCCGCCCTTACAATGCTGGTGTGTTAACGATTGGTCAAAGTTACATCGCCATTCCGCCGGGTAAAATGGGACACGTGGAAGAGGGCACCTGTCCTGGCAATTGTACCAATCAGATCATGACGGGAGATTTACAGGTCACATTCGCTCTTAACCACATGCATACGATGGGTAAGTATATCATTCGTGTGCCCACTTTTCTGATAAGAGCTATCGTATTTGGTATATAAATTTCTTCCAATAAGGTATAACGAAACTTCTTTGGAACATTAAAAAAGCTGATTTTTGAATTCGGTCATCAAGTAGTATAAACTTCATTACCTTAATGTTGACACTGGCTCATTTTAAGTGTTTATGTAAAATAATTAAATAAGTATAGCACGATTGATAACTCGTTGGACAAGTGTGAGGTTAGGCGCTCACTGTTACTAGTAGTTCGTTGATATAGCTTTGTTTAAATGCTCTTAAAGCTCGTTTGGTTTGTAATCAAACATAATTTGAAGTACTTGTCTATAATAAAGTTTGTTTAACGTCAGGAAAGGCCCAAATCACAGAGCTGAATCGAAATGGACTGCGTATAGAGTACCTAGCAAAGGATGACCACTTCGACTACAACAGTCCTGTGTATTATGAGTGAGTTCAGGTTTATTTAAAAATTCGTTGTTTTTAATACGAATCTTAGCTTAGCGTTCCCGATGGAATGTTAAAGGGACTATACACAAGATTGGCACTAAAAAATGTTGTTTTTTCTGTATAGATTCGCAGGATAATTATTTGATAAAATGTTTTAATCTTTGATATCATATTTGTAAAATAAATACCAAAATGTAAAAAGAAATCATGTCGGAGATCGGGTTCGAACCGGTGTCGCCAAAAATGCAGTCTAGTGTTGTATCCACTGTGCTACGAATGTTTACCCTAAACACATGGAATATTTGAGCTATTTACTTGGTAATATCACGTGATAACATCGACTAGCCAATCACGCATTAGAATGAATTCTACTAGGTATACATACCAAGTAATCTTTTTTAATTGAAAAATACGAAACAACTGCGAAAAATAAATTAATTGTAAACTATGTTGTACTTCAGTTAGTTAGTTTCAATGCATTGTACACAACGATACCATGTTTATGTCAGTTTTCGACATTTTTTTTATTTGTTTCGCTATTTCATCATACGGTGTATAACCCCTTAAGTTCTGAAGATGAACGTAGTCTTCGTTCTTTTTCAAAATATTCTGATATTAAACATAAACGATATTCGTAGATAACATATATATCTAGACCATCTTTGATACGGCGAGAGTGGTCTAATGCCATAGATGCCCTCTCAGCTAAGAGGTCATGGGTTCTCTGGACCTTACTCCCAAAAGAACAAAAGTACTATTTTCTTCTCACGAAATCTACCCATTAAAATGCGATTTATTTAAGCTATGATATATATGATAAATGGCATATATAGGATCTGTCAAGAGTCGTTATATAATTCACAATTGTATTTAACGAGTGTTAGTAAGCCGGCCTTCGCATTTTTCCGATTAGAATATATAAAAAGACCTACCTTTTTCAACTGCGCTGATGATGGGATTGACTCTGAATAATTGAATGGAAAATGAACTACTTCATTCTAATACATCTTAATCATAAAACAAAACTAGAAATAACCGAATGACTTGCTAATATGTACCAATTAACCGATGATTGTTTCCAATTACATTGTTTACAAACATATGGAGTAAGCTTGTTATATTAAACTTGAAACAAGACTGTATAGCTTGTGTTAGAACGCAATACCAATATATCCAATTTTTACAGATATGAGGATCCTATAACCGTTCGTCCTGGAGACGAACTCCACACAACCTGTGTATGGCAATCGCTTGACAAAACAAAAACAGTCAACTATGGCCAAGGGACGCAAGACGAAATGTGTTTTGCTTTCCTTATTTACTACCCTAAGGAAAACTTGCGGTCAAAAAGTGAGTAGTGTGTGTTGACAGACAGTTTACAATAGCTCATAACGATATGGTGTGTTTGTATTTGTATTTTGCTTCATATTCCTGTAAACAATATCAGAATATTTTTTTTGACTGCTGAGCTTGTCCTTGCTGTTGACAGTTCATTTTTTTCGTTAGGAATTTAGATGAAACAAATTCTCTTCATATTCGTCACTTCTATGCACGAAGCGAAAAGTGTCCGTTTGTAATTTGATTTTAGTTCAAGCTTCCGTAAACAATATCATAGTAGATATTTGGGTTACAGGGCTTGTTGTTGATACATTGTACATTGTTGCTATTTATCAATTATAATGTTTTCTTGTTTCCTATGCATGGGGTTAATGTTTTCATCACCCCTGTCACATTGTAAATCGATAACGGTCTAACAAAAATGTAGGCTTAGGCTTACGGGTATTTTGAATACCCTCTTGACAAAAGGGTCAACATGAGTGGTTTGATGTTTAAAACATTTCGAATATAATCATAACTCTGCATCCAATGTATATAAGTCGAGCGTATTTATAATAACCTGCTGGTGCTCGTTTTCATAGCGTTTCAGAATGTCGCCAGTACTTTTTATCAAAATTTGGATTCGAATGTGACTAATTATAGCTTCCAACTATATTCCATATTAACAGAAATTTATTAGAAAGATGCAGCTTCCTGTATTTATTTCAGTTTTCATAGCGTTTCAGAATGTCGCCAGTACTTTTTTCATCAAAATTTGGGTTCGAGTGTGACTAATACCAGCTTCCAACTGTATTCCATATTAAAAGAAATTAATTAGAAAGATGTAGCTTCCTGTATTTATTTCAGTGTGTGTATCAATGAGGGGACTTGATCATTGTGAAATGTGGATGAACGGAAATGTCAGGAGAGGGTGTGATTTTGAGAAGATTTTCAACCCAGTGTAAGTGATTAATTGAACCTACACACGTTAGGATAGCATGCCGTCCCTCGTAAACACATACATATTAATACTATTTCGAAGTTTTCTATCAGTACGGAATAAATATGTAAATAGTTTGTCAAAGAGAAAATATAGCATGATTTCCTGACCATCTTCCAAAGCACCACTTGGTGTTTGCTTGATTTCTAAAAGATGCGCGAGGTTTGGAAAACAATGTTATGGAAGTTTTAAGCACAATACTAACTAAACAAATAAAAATGGACAAAAGGAAAAACTATCAATAACGCTACAAAAATGTGGTTGATTAAGGTACGCCCCAAATCGCAAATCACAAAGTATAAGTCATCCTGAATCCGAAATATAAAGGAACATATTTTTTTATATTGTAAACATTTTCTAAAATGAACTGTTATGCAGTATCGTACTATGATCTTCACCTTCCTACTGTAAACGCCATCCGACATGGTTATTTTTAAATTGCAAAGTTTATCCTGCGCTAATTAACTTCACACGTTTTGCAACGAGTGTGATATTTTCAGCTTTCTAGCAAACAAAGTCAATGGGTTTTGATATTTTCAACTTTCTAAGCATACAACATCAAATTATTTTAATATTTTCAACTTTCTTAGCATACGACATCAAATTCTTTCAATATTTTTAACTTTCTTATCATACAACATCAAATGCGTTTTTTTGTTATATATACTCAAGTTTCTTAACTATCAAATCAATTGGTTCAAGATACAAATACAAAGACCTTTACGGCACATAAAAACGTTGTTCATTTTAGCATAAACTTCCTAAGATGAATAACCAGTGCTGTAATATTGATAATTTAACAGATTTACCTTTCAAATGTATAATGAAAGTGAGAAAACACTTTAAACCAAATACCAATCTTGGTGCGGATTCTTGAAAAATCAGAAGCTTCCGTCTTTCGTTTTCAAACATAATGTCAATGTTTAAATATTCAAACGTAGTCATGGATGTCAAAATGTTGAAATATTTTAATCATTCAGAAATAATAACCTAATGAAAGGCATTATCGTTTTAATTACAGAGACCCCGACACTGTGGCCATGTACGAAGCAGTCTCAGAAAAATGCACACCATTTGTATGCCGGGAGGAATGTCTTGATTACGTTAGAAACCTCAAGCAACAACCCTGCTTCATCGGTGACGTAGGAGACTTGTTGAGAACTCGGTACCTAAGGGATGAATCCACAAGAAACGAAGTCATATCCTTCTTTGCTGCAATCGATTCGTGCGATATGGAGCTGTGGGAGGAAAGTTACCGACCAAATGGAAAAAATGATGGGTCCATATCTTCTGCCGAGAACCGCCTGGCCTCGACGTATTTTATAATCGCAGTTTTTGCCCTTTCATTGTTCCTTTGATAATGCTTTGTGTATATGTTAACCCCGAGAAAGCTTCCTGATCACGTTATTCTAATAACACAATAGTAAATTAATATCATCACGAATACACGTTCTTATTAAAAGTTCGGCAATTAATGTAGATGAAAAGTATAAAGGGCATTTATCGGTATTATTACTACGTGTCTTTTAAAACACGTTTCATATTTCACTGAAGTTGTAAGTCTATTTTCGTCTTGAACTTTAGAAACATCATTCAGGAGACAAGCGTACCTCAATGTTTTCAATGATAATTAATTTCAGGTGAGGAATATCTCGTCAGCTATCTTGCAGCCATGTAAAATATTAACTTTATCTTATTAATATCAAAACAAACACAATCCTCAACCTTTATTTCAATTCATTAGCAGAAAACGCCACATAATTAAATATGAAGCTGTAACAAACGTTCTGCAGTAATACAGCACGAACATTTAGGAACTGGCGGCCTTTGTAAGGCCTTGTTCGGTGTTTGAAACAAAATAATAATGTGTATGTGGTTTATGTGTTGAATTCGTTTTTATGCTATCATTTGTAAATAAAAACGTTTAATAAATGATTTACATATGACCCTGTTTCATTTCCATTAAGGATTTGTGTTGGATGTTCTACTTGAAACGCGAATTGAATACTTAAATACAATTTTTTGGCGATAACAATGCCTCAGTTACGTTAGAATGATGTGTTAGATTTATGTGAAAGGGAGATATGGACTGGTGACAACATGCTGATGGATCACCTTTTCCTGGTCGGGAAGAATGTCTCAATAACGTTAGAATCCTATTATAGCGATATGCGTAAGAACGCGATGGAGAATATGTAACAGTGTTGGTGGCATCATGCTGTTGGATCACCTGGTCGAGAAGAATGCCTCAATTACGTTAGAATCCTGTGATAGGAATGTGCGTCAAAGAGAGAAAGAAAGAATGTAACAGTACTCGTGGCAACATGCTGTTGGATCACCTGGTCGAGTAGAATCCCTCGATTACATTTGAAACCTCAGATAGGGATATGCGTTATAGAGCGATAAAAAGAAAGTTAAGGTAGTGGTGGCAAGATGATGATGATCCACCTGATCGGGAAGAAATCATCAACTTCGTTAGAATCTTGTGATAGGGGCATACGTTGGAGAGTTACAGAACGAAAGTTACGGTACTAATGGCAATATGTTGATGGATCATCTGGTCCTTCATTAATGATTGTTGTTTTTTTTTCAGATTGCTATTTTCAATTTATAATAAAACGTTATCAAATTTATACGTATGTGTGATGTTTAATTTCCTTTTAAGCGACATTTTGAATATTCACAAAAGTTAGTTGTGCTTCTATGTGTTCAATACAAATCGCGTGAAAGGTAATACGGTAAATATTTTCATTTAAAAAGCTTAAGACGAAGGGAATACTATTTGTTCGTCCGTGATAAACGTTAGGTTGGTTTGTATATCAGGACACAATTCACATAATTTGTATTTACCAGTCGTGCATGTACGTCTCTGCCTTGTTTCAGTACAAGTCAACCGCAATTACCTTAGATGTGTTTGCACTAGATTTTAACCCGATGAATTTTCAGTAGAAAATCTAATTCTAAAATTTATAATAGATATAACATCCTTTTTTGTGTGTGGCATTTTTTACAAGAGCACTGCGAACATATTTAGGTGCATAGATGACAGGGCCCATACCATTTCAATGAATATGTTAAATAAACTCGGGGTTCTGAATCAGATGACCAACTGCAGTAATCATATTTCATCTGTACCTTATTTTTTCTGCATTTCTTTCCATTCTATATGTGGTTGAATGTCTAAGCACTAACAAGACAAGAACAAGAACTTTTCATACATACATGTGCAAGTTAATATTTGGTTACAGGGCTTACGCTATATACTTATATATGATTTAAAAAGAAAGAGAAATTGGTACACATGAATGAGCCGTAAAACATGATCATATGTAATCAAGAAACCTTAACATTACTAGTCCAAAGTGGTTCATTTTGGGCGTATGTTATTACTTTCCCCAATATATCGAACTAAAAAGTAAACTTGGACGATTTAAGTGGGCTGCGTAACCCCCCCCCCCTCTTCATTTTTTCACGTGCAGTCAACCCTAGAGTGTTTACATTTAAGACTAATGATTTGGTAATGGTAAGCTACGTTAATTATATTTCTTTTCCGTAATATTAAACTGTGCGTTTTGGTGGGTGAGGCATTCTTATAATACTAGTTCATATCATTTTTTATTCAATGTCTTGAAATATTGTAAACATGTTTTTATCATAAAAACAACTTAAACTGAAGGAACGATCTCAGAATTTAATCGCTTAACTATTACCTTTTCACACATTTCAAAACCGTGCAGAAACTATTCGAGATACACAAAGCCACAAGACAACATATCAGACAGAGATATGAAGCATATGCAACTGCGTGACGTGGAATTAAAAACACGTTTACAACAAAAATTGAGATTAAACAAACTTGGAAATGCATAACTTTTATTAAAAATACAACCTACATTCTCAGCCAATGAATTGACAGAGAGGCATTTATTAAGTACTACGCTTAATCATTAAGAATTTCAACTTTCGCGGGTGTTGAAAGTTCCGCCCACTTCAAATCATCCGATACACACTCCCTGCGTCAGAGTTTAGTTTGCGTTTACAATGTGTCAGCAAATGAGGTTGTATTCTAAGTCATTATTTTAATGATTGTAAAGGGTTCGTTCGCTTAGCTCACTCCGCCCATTAATCATTTAAATGTCATCTAACTATTACTTAAACAGTTTTACAACTTCACAAGTTTTTTCTCGTATCAGTATCAGTTTCGTGACCTTACAATAAAAGCATTTAACACATTTGCAATCTTTCTTAACAATAAGCGTCTAATTTTGTTCTTATTCAAATGACAAATCTTTGTCAAAACAGATATTATGATGTGTGTTCCTTTGGCCTATGATCAGCTTTTAAGATTACTATAATATCGGCAGATTTTCTCAATGGTATAAATGACTCATCTCAATTCATTGTGGAAGAATTTAATTCTGCTCTGTATCAGATTTTAACCCGAAAGGCTCACAATTATGTGCATTATTATTATCACGCGTTAAAGGAACTGGACACCAGGTTGTCAAAAAAACGATATATACAGTATTTCCTAAAAGGCCCTGCCTTAATTTTCCTAATACAAATATTCAAAACGTCTTTAGCCAGTATCAGATTTTTCTGAATTATTAATTTACAATAGCAATAATTTTGCGGGAAGAAAGCATTTCTCATATATCCTAGTACATATAGGTGTATCAGTTTAAAAAAAATATTGCTTTAAATACTAAAAGCCAGGCCTTTTAGAAAACATCTGGCTACCGAAGTCACATTTAAGAAGAATATGACGTTTAAAACAGAGGGACTGAGTTATACACCATATAAATAAATACATTAGAAGATAAAAATAGAAACAAAAATTATTTTAAAAAAGGATTAGTCAAATTTTGGCATATTGCGCTCTCGTCGAAGCGCAGACGACTCAATGTTTGTAAAACAAAAGATGGCGAAAGTTGTCAAACGACACGTTTTGATCAACTGAACAAGAGAGATAAATTAAAGGTCAGAAACATCTATATAAAAAAGTGAAATAGATATGTATACAAAATTTAATGAATACATCTAAACAAAGAAGTTTGGCTTGTTTCAGATAATGAATTCGTGCTGACTCGACAAATGTCATTTAGCATCAATACGATGTCAAACAGGCTCGCCAAAGAATATTAAATGTAGAGCAAGCATGATTCAAATGTAATTTGCTGGAAAAAAGTTCAAACCTTTTCAAAATTTGATTGTGTCGAACGTTGAATGTATTTTGTCAAGCCAGCTTCTCGATACGCGTTCAGTGTCGAACGTTGAATGTCCTTTGTCAAGCCAGCTCCAAGATACGCGTTCAGTGTCGTAAGTTGAATGTATTTTGTCAAGCCAGCTCCTCGATACGCGATCAGTGTCGAATGTTGAATGTCTTTTGTCAAGCCAGCTCCTCGATACGCGTTCAGTTTTGTACGTTGAATGTATTTTGTCAAGCCAGCTCCTCGATACGCGATCAGTGTCGAATGTTGAATGTCTTTTGTCAAGCCAGCTCCTCGATACGCGTTCAGTGTCGAATGCGGAATTTCTTTTGTCAAGCCAGCTCCTCGTCAAGGCATTCAGTGTCGAATGTGGAATGTTTTTTCCTGAACTTCAAATCTCATAAATAAGGATAAAACAATGATCAAATGGTGTCATAAATCAATCTTCTATGATTAAGATCGTCCATAATCGATTGCATAATAAATATTATTATTTGTTTTTATTCTCTATAAATAGGATATGGTAGAACGATAGTTAAAAAAATGCCACCCTTGAAAGTTACGTTTCGATTGCGCCGGTTTCAATTTTAACATTTGAGGTAGCACACCTCAAAAGAAAATTGTGTCCTTCTTTATTCTTATTAACTTACTTTTTTGCATAAGTTTACACTGTATATTCATTCAAAAGTAATAAAATACATTTCTTCACATACATTAACTTCTCTGAAGATTTCTTAACTTGCAAGACTGGCTGGTTTGGGATTTAAAATTTAAGTATTTTTTTAACAGAGACGATAAATCATTGACATCTTTTGGGCATATTTTTCCTAAAATGTTGGAGTTGACTACTAAGAAATAACATTGGCTTTCCCCTCAATCCTTTACTTGACTTGTATATTGTTGTTGTATATATATATATATATATATATATTATGTGTTACAAAATAAATATTATTTAAACCAATCACGAACTGGTCAGTTCTAGGACTTGTTGATTTTGCATTAATTTTTTTTATATTTTATTGACTCAAACAAAAATGTTAACTGTTACGATAATGTGCGTGTTCCCTCTTATGCAACAAGAAGAGCATAAACACATATCAACGGTGAAACAGTCATCTAATAAATATAATTGAAAAATTACTCCGGCTCCCTTTAAAAAAATGGATGAAAATCTAGCAATTAAATTATATGGCCTTAAAGGCGAACACCATATTCATCCGTTTATGGATGGAACATTTTTGCGCTAAATGTTGAACTTAAAGTGGTAAACCGTTTACATAAATTGTTCTGCTCAAAGTCTCTACCCGTATAAACCTTTAGACAGAAAACGGAATTAGTAGTTACCGTACAGATTCGATATGGATGATCGCCGCATGCTAAGGTTACAATTTTGTATGACATTTCTTTTAATCTGTCTTATACAAAACATGGACAAATTTATCAAGTAATCTCAATTTAAATGGATCTATTTATTATCAGTTTACAGGAATTTTCAGCATAGGAACGTTTGTAGAAGCTGGGTTGGTATCTCTATTTATTTAAAACGGTATTCAAATTGTTAAAACCATTGCGATATTATTATCTATATATATGCCGCTTATTTATGGGGCAATGCTTCACCTGTATATAATACCCTTTTGAAATTTAAGAAAATATAACTTATTATTCAGAATATGGCTGTCCATTTCTAGTGACTTTTTAAATAGAAGAATCGGAATGTGATTGTATTGTACATTATAATATTAACAATGTATTTTGCTCCTGACTATCCATCTGTCAGGGCCTTTTTAGATAGGGTATATAATAGCCATAGGGTAAAATTGCTTGATCTTTGTAAATTTTCATGCATGCGTAATATAAATGATTATGGTAGAATTGGTGATGGCTGTTAAACAACGTTTTATTCTTATAACAGATCTTCCGTCATTGTGTACGTATGGAGGCATGAATGTAAATGTTCATTGATATCTGAGTTTAGTTTTGGCGGTTTTTATGAATGGAGTGATCACTCTCTTATACATTTGTCATTGTATTGTAATAATGTTTCACCCAGTAATGAGACATACGCCGATGTTAAACATCAATGGAATTACTTGATCAATTTCGTTTAGGGATGAATACAAAATTACCTGTCTTCAATGACGTTATAAATTTACAACTATCATCCGCATAGTCGCGGGTCCGTTGTTTTCTGTAGTTTTAATAACAATATAACTCATATTAATAGGACTGTTATTGCGAAAGAAATACTTAATTCGTAAAGAGAGAAAAAACTTCGCAAATCAGCTGAAAATGACAGAAATTGATAAGAAGAAAAACAATTAAGGATTGATTTTTATTTTTGTGCGTTTATGCAGTATGAACGCTCGGCCGCAATTTTGCATATTCATGAATCGCGCTAGCGATTCTTGGAAAATATGCAAAATCGCGGCCGAGCGTTCATACTGCATAAACACACAAAAATAAGAATCAATACTTATATTTACATTTTTCCTTTTCATTTGTTTATTTTTTTGCTCTAATAGTGTTTGAGTAGTCTTTAATTACAACAAAGGGGAACAAAACGTGTAGAGCGAATGTAAATGGTAAGAGCACTTGTCGCCCTTGGTGTTTTTTATCCTCCGCATAATAAATAGCCCATAAGTAATTTGCAGAAAACAAAAATAGTCAAAGATTTTTTTAATCATTTGGTAGTTTCTGTAAAATATGTGGAGATAATAATGAATTGTGTTGTAATATGTTTATTTTAATTAAATTTCGATACATTTTAACTCCTGTTTTACATATGCATGACCCTTGGAGTGGGCATAAAAAGTGTGGTCATGGTGATTTAATATATAACTTCAGTTCAAGGTAATTATAACGACATCATTTCATTTTGTTGTTGTCTTTTAACTTTTGCGAAGATATTGAATTATGATGATGTGCTAGTCTTCTCGAATTGTCCATATTAAGACGTTTGTTCGGACTCGTGAAAATACATGACGCATTGACAGTCTCCAATCATTTTATGTATTCAAATGTAGACGAAGATGTCGCCTAATTCTATCGTAGAAAGATATTCATTGTCTGAATCCGATAATGGATCATACATTTTTCCTAGAAAGAAATCGCAGACCTCAGAAGCATCAGCCATGTTTGTTTTGACAGTTGTTGCAGACGAATCGTAGTAAAAACCGCGTCAATTTTAATTTGTTTTTATTATTTGTTCAATGCGTGTTTTTTTGTTATCAAATGCAAAATCAAGCATTTTTCAAATGATATTTCTAGAAAATAATGTCTTTTATTTAAATTCTTCGTAAAACATCAAAAGAAACATGTAAACAAGCCGGCATTCAACAGATCATGTGCACTGCTATATTTAGCAATAAATTAGATCGTAGTGAAGATCACCAGCGCCCAATTAGAGCGTTGCTTTCATGCCAAACTCCGCCTACAAAGGTCACGAAAGGTCGACCGGTTCATGCAAAATGAACTCAATTTTTATCGTTCAGAAAATCAAGTACGGATGTAAATATATCAAGATAACGCTACTATATAGTGATAATCTTATATTAACTATGATGTTATTTGCAGATGATATGGCCATTTTAGGAAAATCAAATCAAGGAGTTCAAAATCCATTTCACAACTCATATTTATATTGCAATGCATGTGGTATATAAGTGAATACATGAAATACTTTTATAACCGTAAATCAAAATCTACCATCGGAAGATCGACATCACATTTTTAACATTTCAATATTAATACGCCAACGGGCGTATCGACACCAGCGCTATTAAAACCTAATCTTCATTATTTATCTGCTCTTATAGCAACGGTCCTGTGTTATGCACGAGAATCTCCTGAAGTAGCGCTGTATTGAATAGATATATAATGTTTTGTGCGGCTAAAAAATGTGTTTGCATATAAAATGTAATTATTATAACATGGACGAGTAACAAAAAGCATCTTGAAAACCAGTGAAATATTTGGCTTTACGAAATCCTTAGAAGTAGAACGTATTTCTTTAATGCTTTTCGATGAAATATGAAGTTTGATAAGTGAAATATAAATAGCGGAAGTATCAATTTCAGATTTTCACTGCAAAATAAGGTGTGAAAATATCAACTTTAAGAACTGCTTTTAAAATTCATTGTAGTTTATACACTTTGATCAAAACATAACACGTATTTTTATTATTCCACGAAACAGTAAACACAACATTAACCGATATGGCAGATACAGTAAGGGGTGATCATCAACGACCCATATTGCAATATTGCTACCTACAATCAGGAGCCACCTACATTAAGGGTGATCATCACTAGCTGATATGACCGCTTACAGTAAGGGTAGATCATCACTGTTTGATAAAGCAAACGACGGCAAAGATTTATCCCTGACTGATATGGCCCTCAACAGTAATGTGTGATCATCACTAAATGATTTTCCCGCATACAGTCAGGAGCCACCTACAGTAAGGGTAGATCATCACTGACTGATACGGCCACCTATAGTATGGAGTGATCATCACTAACCGATATTGATATTGCTTTGTCAACTACAGATAGGCGTGATATAGTCGCCTATGATAAGATGCGACTTTCGAAACTGATATGGCCACCCACAGTAAAGGATTTTCATAACCGACCGATATGGTTACCTACAGAATGGGGTGATCATCATTGACCAATATAGCCACCTTGGGTACGAGTTGAACATCACTGACCAATATGGCCATCTTCGGTAAGGGTTGATCATCACTGAGTAATAGAGGCACATACATTAAGAGGTGATCATCACTGACTAATATTGCCACCTACATGTACAGTTTACGGTGATCATCACTGACCTATATGGCAACCTGTAGTCTGGGTTGATCATCACTGGCCGATATGGCCAACTACAGCAAGTGGTAATTACCACTGGCAGATAAGGTCACCTACAGAAAAGGGGGTTGATCACTGGCCGATATAGCCAAGAAAAGTGAGGTGTGATCATCACTGACCGATATGGCTACATACAGTAAGGGGCGATCATCACTAACCAATATGTCCAGCAAGTGATGATCATTAATAGGCAATATTAACAATTAAAAAGAGTATTTTCTATATGGTAGTATCAAACATCCAAACAGCATGTGAATCGTCTCTTAACAACCTTACAAATGCTAATTATTTATTGCACAGGTTGATCACAAATGGGCAAATCCTATGCACACATTATAAAGGAATGTGTATCTAGTTTTGAAATCCGATACAAACGCCTATGATATGAATATAGATATTGAACACCTCATACTTAAAACACAGTGAATCATGTCTACAAGTACATAAAAAACAGAAGGGGGGAATCGTAAAATGATTAAAATTATATTCCTAGGAAAGAAAACGGAAAATATGGTGGTCAAGAAAATGTAAGTGTTAACATATTACATCCATTTTGCATTAATACTTAAACAGTCATTGGACATTGCTTTTTAAAGTTAAAATTGAAAAAAGTCGAATGTGTTTAGACATTGAACTAACTCATTTTTAACAATTAATTTTATAATAAAATCGGTGGTCAAGGATGTTGTTTATTTTAGTACGCCCCGAAAGTGCTTAAAACACTATGTACAAACATCTTAAAAATTCTCCTTCTGGAGTTGCCAACTACAGATAGGCATTATATAGTCGACTATGGTAAGATGCGACTTACGAAACTGATATGGCCACCCACAGTAAAGGATGATCTTAACCGACCGATATGGTTACCTACAGAATGGGGTGATCATCATTGACCAATATGGCCACCTTCGGTTGAGTTGATCATTACCGATCAATGTTGCCATCTTCGGTAAGGCTTGATCATCACTGACTAACAGGGGCACATACATTAAGAGGTGATCATCACTGACTGATATTGCCACCTACATGTACAGTTTACGGTGATCCGTCGTCCGTCTTGATCACTGTAGCAGCCGCTAAGCACTGGTGGTCTGTATGCAAGTACCAAGGGTAACATTTAACATACCATATTAATGGTCTTTTGTATGGGGTTCTGAGGTAACATTTTACGTTCGTGGTAGACGGCGACTGTTTAGATGTACCAAGGGTAATATTTTATGTTCGTGGTAGACGGCAACTGTTTAGAAGTACCAAGTACCAAAGGTAACATTTTACGTTCGTGGTAGACATTGACAGTTTAGAAGTTCCAAGGGTAACATTTTTGCATACCATGGAAGTGGTCGGCTGTATGAAAGTACTTAACGTAATAAAAAAAAATACATACCATGGAAGTGGTGGTCTGTTGTGGAGTTTTGTGCTGTTCTTCCATGTTTCTTGTTTGTGATTTTTTTCTTAATTTCTTCTATGTATTTGGCGTTTACCCAGTGCTATTAAACCGGGTTTATGTTTTAAAATTTTGCTACTGAGCTTGTTTCTGTAGTTTTTCACATAATTACTTTATAAAAGTACTTCAGGTAATATTTTATTTACAATGTTAGTGGTCGTCTGTATGAAAGTTCTTCATGTAACATTTTACATACCATGGTAATGTTCGTCTTTATGAAAGCGCTTAAGGTAATTTACTAAGTACCAAGTTAATGGTCATCTGTATGAAAGTACTTCGGGTAATATTTTACATATCATGGAAGTGGTTGTCTGTATGAAAGTACTGAAGGTAATATTTTACATACGATAGTAGTGGTTGTTTTTATAAAGGTACTAGGGATAAAATATATCATACTATGGCCATTGAAATACACTCGCTTGTAGCTTTAGGTTTGCTGGTATGATGTAAATATTGAGATAATAGATATGACTATTTATATTTTTATAGTTTAAATGCATAAATTTCACTAAAGTCACTTGATCAGCTCTTTTATCATAGAAGTGATTCTTCAAAGACTTTTGTGAAAAATGATTGAAAAATTGATTGCTCCCACCAAATAAACTAAATTTAGCCATTGCGTTCTAGAAGGGTTCACAAGCGGATCCAGATTGGGGTTGGTGGGACACAGGATGCACTCAATAAAATCGTCCAAGTTTTCTTTATATTTCAATGTAAGAGAAAAAAAATAAAATACGCCCAAAATGCACAATTTCTGTCTAAAAATTGCCATTCCCCCAACACCTTAACTTAAATACATTTTGATTCTGACGGACGGGATGCAAGACGAAAGCCAACGCCCCTATGTTACCCCCTCTAATGTCAAATCGTTGATCTGCTCCTTGGTTGAAACCAAAAGCCACATACCACGTTTGCATTCTATAACAGAACCTGACCATTGACTTATATAGAACTCTATCAAAACTACTATCAATCTGAAATGATTTCCTTCGGATAATGGAAAGATAAGTTATTCATTATTGAGGCATGCATGCACTCCTTTTGCAAACAGTTCTTGTCTACATGGCAAACCCAATTTCTTAAGTGACTAGTTGTTTAATGTGCGTGTACCATGTCTCGCCCCTATGTTTTTACAATGCCTCGTTGTCCATAGTGAATATTATATCTCGATGTCTTTATTATGTAAAGCAAGTCTCGTTGTCCCAAGCACGAATATCCTGTCTCGTTAGCTGTCTGAAATTGAGGTATATTTATTTAAAGTAACATTCAAATCGACAGTATGTTCCATAACATTCCATAACCTCTAACTTTGTGAATAATTTTATCTTTAGTTGTATCTTTGGAAAACTCTTGAACACAATTGAAAATTGCAGTCATTGTTAGAACGAAGAGATCAATATTAATTACAGATCCAATCATGCTTAGGCACAGGGCTTTACCTTTGAATACAGCTGTATGTTTTGAATAACCCATTGTGATTAGGCTTTTGTTATTTGACGATTTGAAAACCATTATTAAAATAAGTAGGCTAATTGGATATCAACATGATTATATTTCATATAAGTCGACCACTTTATAAGACTTAAAGTAACTAAGTCTATCTTTTTGAAATATTACAGTCAAAATAACTGATTTTTAAGAACTTTTGTTCAAATATCGACCTCGACCACTTTATAAGACTTGAAGTAACTAAGTCTATCTTTTTGAAATATTACAGTCAAAATAACTGATTTTTAAGAACTTTTGTTCAAATATCGACCTTGATATTGACTATTAGTGACCTTAGTGGGAAGTATGTTAGAAAACTTGAAATATGTACATAACACTTACTTAAAACATAAAAACCAATATATGCTTGTTTAAAATAGATATAATACATATAGCATCCATAAAAAAGACTAAAAAGATATTATCTCAATGAACGGCGACCATGTTGGCTGTTTTCTTGGATACCATGGTACACTGCATGACGCCAGCTGTCAACCATGACTAAAATGAATTTCTGACATCCCCACAAATATACAAAGGAATGCTCTAGAAAAAATAATGCAGACAAATACCATAAGGGATAAGACTATTTAAATGTTTGAATCATTTTGTCACAGCGGGGTTGCAGCTTCTTAATATACAATTCATTCCACTATGGAAAACCATTTGGTTACAAATTAAAAAGTAAAATATGCTCAAAAATGGTTCACAAATTAAGATTTGATCATCAATGACCAATATTGCTAAGTACAATACGTAGTGAATTATCATTGACTTATATGGCCATGTACAATAAGGGGTGATCATAACTTACCGATATGGCCACCTTAAGTAAGATGTTATCATCAATGAACGATATGGCCATGTACAATAAGGGGTGATCATCACTGAACGATATGACCACCTTCAGTATTATGCGATCATCAATGACCGATATGGCCATGTACAATAAGGAGTGATAATCAGTAACCAATATGGCTCCCTACAGTAAGGGGTAATCGTCACTGACCGATATGACAACCTACCATGAGAGGCGATCATTGCTGACTGATATGGCCACCTACAGTAAGAGGTGATTGTCAATGACTGATATGGCCACGTATATTAAGGGTGATCATCAAAGACCGATATGGCCACTTTTAGTTAGGGGTGAGCATCAATATGGCCACGCATAAGAGGTGATCATCAATGACTGAAATAGCCTCTTACAATAAGGGGTGAGTATCAATGGCCGATATGGCCACTTTCAGTAAAGGGTGAGCATCAATGACTGATATGGCCACGTATATTAAGGGGCTATCATATGTGACTGATATAGCCTATTACAGTTCGGGGTGAGCATCACTGACGTGTATGACCACGTACAGTAACGGGTAGTCACAACTGACTGATATGGTCACCTATAAAAATGGTGTTATCACTTTTTACCGAAATGACCACATATTGTGAGGTGGGATCACCACTGGCAATAAAGGCCACATACAGAACATCACAGACTGGTACGGCCACCTACGGTAAGGGCTGATCATTACGGACAGATAAGGCCACATGCAGTAAGAGGTGATAATAAATTACCAAGATGGCCACCAACAGTAAAGGGTACTCATCACAGACGGCCATGGCAACCTACAGAAAAGGATGATCACCACTGAACCTTAAGGCCAAGTCAAGTAAGGGGTGATTTTCACTGAGCAATACGACCATTTGCAGTAAGAGATTGTGATCACTGACAAATATGACTACCAACAGTAAGGGTATTCATCTATGGCAAATATGGCCAACTACAGTAAGGGGTGATAATTACTATCTGCAGTAAGAGGTGATGATCAAAGAACGATATGGCAAGCTACCATATAGGGTGATAATCACTGACCTATAAGACCATCTGCAGTAATGGTGATCACCAATGACCGACATGGCCACCTACAGTAAGGGATGATCTCCACTTATTGGTATGGTCACTACAGTAAGGGGTGATAATTACTGACTAATATGACCAATTACAGTAAGTGGCGTTCATTACAGACTGAAATGTTCTCCTACAGTAAGGAGTGGCCACCAATGATTGATATGGCACCAACAGTAAGGGTTGCTCACCACCGACTGATATGGCAACCTACAGTAAGGGGTGCTCACCACTGACCGATATGGCCACCTGCAGTAAGGGTTGATCACCACCGACCGATATGGCCACCTAGAGTAAGGGGTTATCACCACCGAGCGATATTGCCACTTGCAGTAGGGGGTGATCACCACTGACAAATAGGGTCACCTTAACTACGGGATGAACATTACAGACAGATATGGCCAACTTCAGTAAAGGGTGATTATCACTGACCGATATGGCCCACTATAGGTTGATCACAAACGGACATACTTATTCAAACATTATAAGGTAATTCATCCCGACTTTTGACACCCGATACAAATGCTTACGAGGAAAACAAATATTGAGCGAAGAAAACAATGTCGAACATGCAAACTCGGATAATTTTAGAAGCCAAAAGTGAAAACGTAAAACAGTTGCAATTATATTCCTCAGAAAAAAATGGGATAGTTGGTTTGCAAGTTATTGCAAGGGTGAACATGTTTCCTCTATTTTGTCTAAATATTTAAACAACCATAGAAAATTGCTTTCAAGTTAATATTGAAATATTGTCAATTTTGCCAGGACTTTTACAATGATTGTAGTGTTCATTTCTTTGAAAGTACCATGTGAAACATTGTACTTACAATGGCTAAGATCGTTTGTATGAAAGAACAAACAGTAACAGTTTACAAACATGGCTGTCTGTATGAAGTACAATAAATACCATTAAACATACCATGGTAGTGGTCGTCTGTATGAAAGTACAATTGGTACGATGTAAAATACCATATTATTGGCCTTTTGTATGAACGTACCAAGGGTAATATTTTGCAAACCATGAAAGAGGTTGTCTGTATTAAAGTTCCAGGTGTAACATCTTACAAAACATGGTAGTGACCGCCTGAATGGAAGTACCTAGGGTTACATTTTGCAAACCATCAAAGTGGTCGTATGTATTCAAGTTCAAGACATACCATTTTGAGGTCGCTAGCATGGATTTACCAGGTGTAGCAATGTGCATACCACAGAAGGGATTCTGGGGTTACATATAACATAACATAAGAGTTCTCGTCGGTATGAAAGTTCCAGGGGTTATATATTACATAACGTGGTAGCTTTTGTCTTCATGAACGTACCAGGGTTATGTATTACATATCATGGTAGTGCAGGTCTGTTTGAAAGTACCAGGGGTCACAGTGTACATAACATGTTAGTTTTCGTTTGTATCATAGTACCAGTTGTACCTCGTAGTTCTAAAAGCGTGTAACATGTCTCGTTTCCCTAGAAGCGAGTATCATGTCTCGTTGTAGTAAGTGTGTGTATCGTTAGTCGAGTTATACTTAGTGCGAATACTAAGTCTAGTTGTTTCCTATTCAGTTATCATGTATTATTGTCATAAATGCTAGTTTTATTTCTCGTGTTCGTTATTGCGGTCCTCAAGTCGTATTGTACCTTGTGTGTATACTTATTATGTGTTGTTCTCCTTAGAGCTTGTGTCATATATCGTTAGTTAAATTGAATACATCCTGTCGTGTGTCAGAAATGTATGTATCTTGTTGCGTTGTCCTTAGTGTACGTATTATGACTTGTACATGAATGCGCATCATGTCGCGGTTTTCTTAGTGTATGTTTCATGTTGCGTTGTCCTAAGTGTGTATATCTGGTCGCGTTGTTCTCAGTATACGCATCATATCGCGTTCTCCTCGTTGATCCTTCTGTTTTTGTACCAAGTCTCGTCTATCCTTCTGTTTTACAAAGTATTGCTCGTCCTTCTGCATGTTCCCAGTACTAGTTTCATGTATTGTTGTCCTAGGTGCATCGTTGTTTTTATTGGATGGACCATATCTCATTGTCCCTAGTGCAAGCACAATGTCTTACTGTCCTTGGTGGTTGGGTCATTTTCAATTGTCCTTATGGAGTTTACCATGTCTCGTTTTTCTTTGTTCGAATGCAATGTATCGTCGCCCTACTTTCGTTCATCATGTTCTGTTGTCTATAGTACGTGTAACAATTCTAGTTTATCTAAGTTGGTATTGATTTCTGAGTGAATATCTAATGGCTTGCTCTTTGTCTGTGTACAATGTCGCGTCATACAAAATATGCGTACTATGTATTTCCGCCTTAGTGCCTCTACCATGTATCGATGTCCCAAATGTGTATACCAAGTTTTTTTTTATCATTGCGTTCTATTTGCTACTCTTTAACACAGACTTTACCTTCAAAAACGCATGGTTAAATTAATAGATAGCAAACCTTTTTCTAAGATTGTTTAAAAATATATAAGTTATACCAGTTTAGCCGTACTCCAGGAGAAACAATAGTTCACGAATACTTTCGTTTTTAAAAAATACAAGATGCACAAGGCCGTAATAAAGTATAAAATCTTATGTAAACAATAATCACGTTTTCGTGATAAGTATATTTTAATTGAATTAACTGATGAAATAGTTTTCTTTCAGCTATAAGGTTTTAAACTCGAAACATTGTTAAATTGTTCTCTTTTCCAACGAGCTTGTTTAAACATTTTTTGGAAGCCCGACAAAATATGATTGCATTGAAGTGAACAAAAGCTTTATGAAACCAATCATGCTTATGGAACATTCAGTTGTTTAAATCTATTCGCATTGACAAGCGATGACCTACTTATTGATTTTTGAGAAGAACAATGACAATTTCTGCAATGTTTGTTTACATTCCTGATTTTAAACAAGGTGTATTATACATTTTATAACAAAGCAATCGCTTGTTAACATCGCATTCTAGCTGTTGTAGAATGTCTCACTACCCACTCCCGAAGTTTGTACTGATTTGCGCACAAACAAATATGATTTGACGTTGATTCCAGAAGAAGAAAATTTATAAGAGGAAATAGACAATATTTAATAAAAGTATTATGTGTATGCTGAAAATAACACCAATGCGCTCTCTATAATTAAATTGCATGAGCATGTTTGAGGCGGCAGTCGTTTATGATCATATGCCTATCCAAATTGAAAAATATGCATGGATCAATGTCGAAATCTTGTTTAAATAGCTCGGTCCGCCGACTGCCAATCGCCCGATACACATCATGCGTTAGATATTGCGTCGATAATGTATCAGCCAATGAGGATGTATTCTTAGTCAATTAGATGACACGAAGTGAATTCTTAATGATTAAGAAGGACTCGTTCGCTACGCTCACTCCGCCCATTTTTAATCATTATGAATTCACTTCATGTCATCTAACTATTACTTAACACAGTTTTACAACATAACAAGTTATGTTTTACTTTTTTGTCGTCATAGTTAAAGTCTAACTTAAATATACACATTTAATAAAAATCTATCATACTTACGCATTGATTATGTTTAAACATCCAAATCAATAGGAAGTGAAGTTCGGGCCTAGCATTTAAAGCATTTATACATTTATTAATAGTTTCGGGGTCTAGCAATCAAAGTATTTAATACATTTGTAATATGTCTTAATAATAAGCGTCTAATTGTGTTCCTGTGGCCTTACATGTGATCAGTGCTTAAATGTAATAAAATATCGGCAGATTTTCTTTAAGGTATTTATGACTCATCTCCATTCATAGTTGAAGGCCTTAGTAATTTAAATAATGTTTTACTTTTTTCATTCCTTTAATTTGTTTTCGTGCATCGCCTTTGTAATGTTTTCTCTTGAGTATGAGGAAGGCTGTGAGTATTTAAAATTGTTCTGCTGCTTACCGAATTTGAACACAAAGGGCTCACACTCATGTGCAAATAGTCTTTGAAATATTATGACGCATTCATATGCTAGTATTTGAACAAAAATATCTATCGTTTGCATAAACAAGGGTGTGTCTGGCTGTATGAAGAAACAATGTCTGAATGTTGATCCATAAATACAGAACCGAATATATTTGTTTCCAATGGAAGATTCCGAATATAAGCTCTAATTATATACGTTTGTATAGTCCACGAATGTGCCGTTTAGTGAAGTGATTAAATATGGTTGAGCCTGATTTGTTAAGGTTAATTAAAGTTATTGTTATCAAAAAATGAATATCATTTCTCCGTATCATACTGTATATGTACTTTTTTTATTTTATACCTTATTTATACGTTCAATCATAGACTATCCTTTTCAAAACCTAATAGTACAGTATGTTTCCATACATGGACGCACGTGCGTACACATGTCCCATAATTTTCCATCCTATACGCTTCAACCATCCAATACAAGTATCTTCATTTACTGTCGGGTAAATGATTAGAAGAAGCATTAGCTCAATGAGCTATTTTCCGACATCAAAAAGTTATAATGACATAATGTGTAAGACAGAATCTGATATCCATGATCTGATACTGAAGAATAAATAAACAACCCTCTAAAGGGACTAAACACCAGGTTGTCCGAATATTGATATATACAGTATTTCCTAAAAGACCCTGCCTTACTTTTTTCATTATACATTTTCCTAATACACATAGTCAAAACGTCCTAAATCAATATCAGACAATAAGCTTGCGAGAAGAAAGCCCTTCTCATATATCCTAGTACATATAGGTTTGTCAGTTTAAAAGAGATATGTGGATTCATTACCAAAAGCCAGGCCTTTTAGAAAACATCTTACTACCGAAATCACATTTAAGAAAACACGTCGTTAAAAACAGAGAGACTGAGATCTACTTTGTATAAAGAAATAAATAAGAAGAAAAAATAGTAACAAAACAAAAATTAAAAAGTATAAGACAAATTTTGGCATTTTGCCTCTCGTCGAGGCATCTGCAGTCATTTAACATCAATACAATGTCAAACAGGCTCGCAAAATAGTATTAAATGTCGAGCAAGCACATGATTTAAATGTGATTTGCTGGAAAAATCTTTCCAACAATCATCACATGTCATATATTTAATATTAATTTAAATCACTAATCTTTCATGGATTAATCTTATTTATTTTAAATGTTAAAGATGTATTGTTGTTCAATGTTTATAAATCAGTTTTAAGTCTCATACTTAAAATAATAAAATGTGTTCATACTTTCTGCATACATTGTTATATTCAATGATTGAATGGCGTTAACAGCGTCACCTACAGGGGATTTATGTTCATTTCAAACTGCTGAGGGGATAAAACCATTTTTCTTGGTTATTTGCAGAAGCTTAAAAATCTAAAATATACACAATGCTGATTTAAATATTAAAATAGTTAGGTACAGGTTGATTGTCAGATAATTGTTGAGTTTGTGATACTTAATTTTAAGTAAACTCAATCTGTTTTAGTTACCTTGTTATGTTTAAAGTAGGAATCATTATTTTGAACTATTAAGTGCTTGTATGATATTCAGTATTGTGATAATTAGTATATTTATTGTGTTTGTCTTTATGAGTTTTTTAACCATTAAAATATCCAATTTCTTTTGTTTTGCCGTTACCTTACCTGTGCTGCAGCTAAATGATCTAATTTGTCATAGTCATAGTCGTGGTATGTCCTATAAAATCAGTTGTGTCTTTAACAATTGTTAACCTAGGAAAAATTGTACGGCATTGACATTCAAAGCCCGTCCAAAGCAGTGCCTTATTCATATTCGATATGGATGATCGGCGTTTGCTAAGGTTAGAATTTTGTATGACATTTTTGTTAATTTCTCTTATATGAAAAATGGACAAATTTATCAAGTCATATCAATTTAAATGGATATATTTCTCATACTTTTACAGACAAATTCAGCATAGGAACGCTTGTAGAAGCTGGGTTGGTATTTTTGTGCCGCGTGGACGACTCTTAATGACTCCTTCCCGAGATCTAAAAAGGATCAAGAAATGTGTCTATTTCCTCGTTTTATTATGAGATGAAACACTTCGAAGTCAACAGTAAAAGTGAAGTACATATACATGTATCATAAGTATTAACAACATTTCATAATACAGAATAATAATGATTTCAATATTGTCAAATAATAAGCTTCTCTTAAATTACAAATTAATCTTGATTGACAATTAGCAATTAGATGAACCAACAATGCATTGCAAAGTCTCACATCAATTTCTGAGTTCGTTGGTTTCAAAAGTATACAAAGAAGCAATATACATACATGTCAACATCTTTTGCTGTCTTAAAAGAATCAGATAAGCTTAAAACTTTTTCACTGACAAATTTCTGCTTTTTTCTCAATCGCTTCCTGATCATAGAACGACTAAGTTAACTATCTAACGAAAAGCTAACAATGGAGCCAAAAGAATGACCGAAAAGTGTACAGCGCTTAGATGTGACTTGGGTGTATAAGCCATAGACAATAATATGCTTCTTACATAAATCAGTTATACATAGTCAGTACATGATAATTATAAGGAATGTATGAATACATTTATAAACATATCAAGACTGATTTTCCATTCTAAATTATCTTTAAATACTTAATACAATATCATTGAAATAACTTTATAGCATGTTTCTAAAACGGAAACATTTAAGTCTCAAATACAACTGTTAATCATTAAAAAAGATAGAACAACCTTACACAAATAAGCAAAATTCTTACCTAAAAAGGATCAAGAAATGTGTCTATTTCCTCGTTTTATTATGAGATGAAACACTTCGAAGTCAACAGTAAAAGTGACTCGAGCGAGGAAAGACACAACTTTTAGAGAATTGCCAAAACTATCATCATCCAATGACAAAGGATGTTACAAAAAGTCATGCCAATACATGGCCAATGAAATTGAGACAATTAATCCAGACGCAGGGGACACTAGCGGCTGGGCCCTAAAAATGTCATTGTCTGACTCAATTATCAGTTAAGCCGGGCATTCTGTTTATATTACAATCTAAAGTTTCGCAACAATCTTTAGCGTAGTGATAGGTTGTCAAGAAAAATAATTCCACAGACTAATTGATAATAAAAATGCTATACGCTGTGTATACTATAATATAAAGTTTGACAACTATGTTTGGATAGAGTAATAAATGTCATGAAATAATTTGGCTATCAAAATTCACTTTAAGCACCAGGAATGTGTTTCTAACAGACAAAATATTCTAAAATTATGAAACATGAAAAGTATTAATGACATTTCGTAAAACTTCATTACACAAAAGTACTCGAAATTTTACAGCATAACAGTATCGCTATTTATTTCAAACGGAATTCAATTTGTTTAAACAATTACGATAATATATATGCATGTGCAGCTTATTTATATAGTAATGCTTCATCTGTATAAATTACCCTATTGAAATTTTAGAAAATAATATTTTTTCTTATCATTCAGAATATGGTAAAGTGTCCATTTCTGGTGACTTAAATAGTAGAATAGAAATGTGATTTTATTGTACATTATAATATTAACACTGTACTATGCTCCTCACTATCCCTCTTTAGATAGGGTTCATACTAGCCATGGGGTTAAATTGCTTGATCTTTGTAAATCTTCATGCATGCGTATTATTAATGGTAAAATCGGTAATGTTAACACCTTTTATTCTAATAACGGATCTTCCCTCATTACGTATTGAGTCATGAATGTAACTTTTCATTGATATATGAGTTTACTTTCGGTGTTTTTTTATGAATAGAGTGAACACTCTCCTATACATTTTTTTTGTAGTGTAATAATTTCTTAACCAGTCATGATAAATTCGTGGATATTAAACATCAATGGAGTAGTACCTTACGTGATCAATTTCGTTCAGGGGTGATTACGACATTGCCTGTCTTCAATGACGTTATAAATTTACAACTAACATTCGCAGTGTTGCGGGTCCGTTGTTTTCTGTAGTTTAATTAAAATAGAACTGGTGTCATTATGGGACGGTTATCACGAACGAATATTACAAATGCTTCATTCGGAAAGGGAGGAAAAACTGCTAAATTCAGCTGAAAATGACAGAAATTGAAGAAAAGTTTATAAGAAACAAACTAAAGTGAAGATTACACTACTATATATTATTACTCGGTGCCCTATATCAAAGTTATTCAAATTAGTTATTAACTTTACAATGTTTCGAACTGTTGACCGGTAAATAATATGAACTGTTATCCGCGCGTGAGGATACGTCATAGGTACGTCATTGGTTTTACCAAGATTCTTAAAAAAACTGCATATGGTTTAAACACGTGAATTTCCGGTGTTGGTTTTGCAATTGAAATCAATATGTGACACTTCAATATATTTGTTTTAGAAAAGTACTTGTCTCTTACGTGTTTAAACAAAATATATTATCAGGTAATAAAACAGTTAATGCATTGGAATTTGTGTAACAGTCAATTGTCGGTAAAAAGCTGTACATAGCTTATGTTTCAAATATAATATATGGAATCCAACAATAAGCAAATATTGACTTGACTTGACTTGACTTGTTTCCCCTTGACTTGACTTGTTGCCCCTCGATGTCGGGGATGACTTTCTGATCTGTTGCCCTCGGAATTTCGGCCTCGAGACAACAGTTCAGAAGTCATCCCCTCCAGCTCGGGACAACAGTTCAGAAATCATCCCCTCAACTTCGGGAACACATTTCAGAAGTCATCCCCTCCACCTCGGGACAACAGTTTTGACTGTTACACAAATGCCCATGCAGCAACTGTATAATGTTGATATTTTATTAATTATAATGTTATATACAGATGATATGGCCATTTAAGGAGATTCACCTTAAAAAGTCCAAAATTCATTAAACAACTCATATTTATATTGCAATGCATGTGGTCTATAAGTCAATACATGAAATATCTTTATAGCCGTTATTCGGAATTTACCATCGGTAGATCGAAATCACATTTTTAACATTTAAATATTAATACGCACGCGGGCGTATCGACCCCAGCGTTATTAGAACCTAATCTACATTATTTATCTGCGCCTATAGCAACGATGTTGGGTTATGCATGAGTAGCTGCTAAAATAGCGCAGTAATGAATAGTCATATAATCATTAGCGTAATTACGCATTTACATTCATAGATAACATGGGAGGGTAACAAAACGCATCATGAAAACGCGTGAAATATCTGGCTTTACTTAAGAAGAAGAACGTATTCTTTTATGTTTTTCGACGAAATATGAAGGTTTATCAGTGAAATAACGTCAGTGAAAGTATCAATTTGAGATTTTCACTGCAAAATAAAGTGTGAAAATATCAACTTTAAGAACTACTTAAAATATATTGTAGTTACTTCCCCTTGATCAAAACTAAACACGTATTTTTTTTATAATTTCACATCAATATTTAAGTCCACTAAAGATACTTTCTAGTTTTAAAATATGTATCGGATAAGTTTAGGCGTTTGAAATTAAAATAGCTTGAAAAAATATTTTTTAAATATTTCATTAATTTCCATTTAATGTTAAACGTACGTGGCTTAATGGTTTTAACAGAGGAAAGGCTTTTCGATAGTAAGAATCTATGTAGAGGCAAACTTTGTTAATATTTTTTACGTTCATTATTTTGTTTTTGAACATTTGCCTTGAAATTGTTTGACATTGTCGCAGTGATAAGGTCACTTGAAGTAATTACTGCACTCTTACCTTAGTTCGATTCCCTGCCTTCACGTTTGTTAATTTTGTCCGTGGTCACATTGAATGCCGAACAAATATAGCTGTTTACCTAATTTTGTGTAAGAATTATAAGTTTTGGTGATATACGATGACTTTATAATGACTTCTGTGCGTTTACCAATTATTAATCGATCCAATTAATCAGTACTTGAACATTTTTGTTGGGGATCGATCCTCATGAACACGCCATAAAAACACAACCTTTTCCCAACCCAGCACCGGGGTCAAATTACAGCACATCAACACTGTTAGTCAGAGATATACCATCAAAAACCTTCTTCTTTGATTCTTGTCTTTGAAGATTTCACTGGTGTGTAAATGTTCATAAAAAATACTGGGATATATTCATCACATTCAATAATTACTTGGTCTAATTTTCCATAACATGGTTTTACTGGTACATGACATTTTGGATGATCCCCATATTGCCGGACAGGGTGAGACAGAGATTGCCTGACCTTATGCTTATCATTACCGTTTACTAGATATGCTGCTTATGTCTGTAGAGATACGGCTAAGCCTTCTAACTGCTGTGCAAAATCTCCACAGGCCCTTGCAGTGCTTAATGTGCTCAGTCTAAATAATAAATCCGCATGTCGATTCAGCGGTGCATACGTTATCTGAGGAGCAGTCTTACGTTTCCTCTTAAACTCATTGTGTACTTGGCAAATCTGAAAAACATTAAAGTTTTAAAACAAATTTAGCTTAACTTTTCTCAGGCTAAACCACATTAAATACTTTATAATTGTTTGATATAAAATGTTGTTGATTCAACGCTGTTTATAATATTTTTATTGAAGTTTGTATTAAATTTAATACTTAGCACTACCATATCAGAACCCCAATGGCAACAATGATGCTAGTGATGCTGGGTAAGAGGCATCTTCCTTCTCCACAAAGTCATTGTAAAGCATATCCTTGACTGAAATGTTTACAAAATATTGAAACATCTGATATTAAAGTCGTGAAATAAACAATATCCATTATAAATATTTAATAAACATGCAAAAATGTTTTCGGACTGTTCAAGAGGGAACCACTTATTCTTAACATACTAAACAAGAGTGTTTTGGGATTAATTCTAAACATTTCAGACATTTATATTTCTGACTCTTGGCACTGATTCCAGCTTTAGGGTTTTAAAGTGGAGAAATTACAGACTTGAAAAAGTAAATATGTTTCGAAACATAAAATATGTTATAAAGCTCTAATGAACAAAGGTGTACATGCACCATCAATTGCATTGTGTGCCGATGACTCTCAGATGACAGTGCTTTGGATGTTAAAACAAATCAACCAAACTAGTCTGTCAGATATGAGCCCTAACAAATTCATAAAATACCAGTGAACCGTGGTTTATCAAACTGTTATATCGGTGGCTTCTTTCTTCCGTGTGAACCTGACATCAGAACGCCAAATGCATTAGCTGGTTGACACAGCATAGGTTCACCTGGGCAAGCTTCTACGGGGACAAGATTATTCACTTGTATTGTAACATATCTTAATGAACTGTAAAAGTCTGTTAGTATCCTTATCATGTCATAAATCATGTCTGCGTTAAAAACCTGACAATCACTTGGTTTCGATGATGACTTTGGCATTTTCTTTGAAGTTTTTTACAACATTTTCATCAACATCGATCCCCTCCGTCGTAATGTCAAATACATCAAACCATATGTCTGTTATTCTGGATTTTCGTATGGCATTTTTAACGACCGAAGTCGCCTTTTCTTCTTACAATATTCACACTTACAGAAAATGTTATATCCTCCGTAACGGAGGCTGCCATTTTGATTTTGAATGCGTACGAAAATTCCTGAATGTAAGCAAAAAGGACCGAACGCAAAATTGGCCCAAAGATAAAGTTGGCCCAAAGAAACGAAATGAGAACAAATAAAAAACGGCAGCGCTAGCGATAAAAAAAGATCGGGTCGGGGCTAATTTCGGTGAGTAGGTCGGAGCACCGCAAACGAACAATATTTTATGAATGGCCTGAAGGCATATTATTTGTTTCATCACTTGCCGTATACAGAATTTGTAGTCTCTCTTTGGACTCAAAGATTTCATAAATATCGTTCAAAGTCGTTTTGAATGTTGAAAACTGGGTAGCATTTGGGAAAATCCAATAATAGTCATTTTTGCAGGTGGTTACCAGCAGCTTGTATGTTGCTCACTTCTGTGCACGCCTACCAAAGTTTTAAAGCAGGAATACCGAATGGTGACAGCGTACCACATCCGTGCAACTCTTCTCGAATGTGGGAAGGGGTCGGGCACGAGAACAAGGCGGGAGGAGGGGCTAGAAATCCCTTTGGAATGGATTTTGATGCAAACGGAAAGGTAAATATAAATAGGTATAGTACATGCAGACTTCATTCAGATTCAGTGCATCTACTATCAATATCAGCATAACAATGAGACCTCCACTATGGACATTTTAATATCCAAACGACCGAAACCCCTTTTACGCACAAAAAGTGGACTTTCCCCGGATACTTCGATTCCACCACATCACTTAAAACCACAATATTGCGTAACATCGTGCCAAAGAAAGTGATAAACATAATGTATTAATAAACTGTTCCAGGATCGTAAATTAAATAATTTTAATTAAGCCTAATATTATATACAACTTAATGGTTGCATTCTATTATGCACCGTAGCATGCATGATTCAGTGTTAAGATCTTGTACGTGACAAATAAATGCCTATGACACACAAACAATAACACAATATATAATCAGCAATCTGTTCATCAAAAAAATCAATAAGGAACACAACTTTAGATTAGCATTATTGAACTATGGTACACCATACAGACAAGTCCGGATGCCAAACATTTAGCATGAGTTTATTTATTTAAGGGAAATGATCAAAATTTTACAATCACTAAACCATAGACACACAAAGTCACAAGAAAAGAGACACGGTTTAAACCACATTAAATATCTTTATGAGTTGCATCGCTTGTGATACTACTACCCGACCTTGCCAGCATTTGAGCAATTGATACATTTTATTCCTTAAATCTCTTTTTGTTGATACTTGTATAGGTTTGGAACTCTACAATCTGCGGAATGGATTCAGATGGTGATGGACGGACGAACGGAGAAGAGCTGGGAGATCCTGACTGTTCATGGAGCCAAGGACAGACCCCGACAGTCACTACCGGTCTTTCACACCCAGGTAAAACCTTAGGAACCCCATAATATTAAGTGGTATTTAATAGCTCAACTATTCATAATTTATAACAATCAAACTCTCCGTAGATTATTAAGATGACCGATTAGACTTGTGTTAATAAATATTGTGTTAGAAGCATAGCATTCCTAAACAACATTCGGATCCCTCATGTATAATATGATACTCTTCCTTGGTTGTTGGATATAAAAACTCGCCGGTATACCAAATAAATTTTGCTGTTATTGATATTGATGTTGTTGTTGGTGTTGTTGTTTTTATTCATGTTTTTGTTGTTGGTGGTGCTGTTGTTATGTTGTTGATAACTTTTTTGTGACTGTTAATTACTTTGTGATAAATTATTTTGAAAGGTATTGCATTACAGTGATATCAATGGAAAATATGCCCTGTTTTCAATTAAGTGTAATTCTAAAAATGGTTTTTGACAAATGCTTATAAGTTATTTTGATCACACACATGAGCTACTTGATATTTAAAATCATGAAAATTGTTTTGAGAATGTTTGTTTATTTATGAACAATTTTATGTCTGTATATTTTCCTAAATCGCCTTGATTTTTACCTGGACTTCTACGTTTAGTTGTTTTTCTCAGGTGTGTGTGAGCCCATGACGAGTAGCACGTGTTCAGGAAGGAACTCGTTTGTAGACTGTGGAAATACCGGAGAGTTTGATTGCCCTCCCATACACACAGAAGGTAGAGTTTAGTTGCTATTTTGAGGTGTATGTGGGCAAATAATGAGTTGCTCGTTTAAAGGCTGTGGCAATACTTGAAAATTTGACGGCCCTTCCATACAAACAGAAGGAGTTTTGAGCAATGAAAACAATGTAGAATCAGACTCAAAGTTAAGAAGTGTTGCGCACCTTTTTCTATATATTCAGATGTGGCTGTTTATGCGTTTTTCATTCTTACTGATTTTTTTTAACCATATACATGTATATGGGTCAATGTATTAAATTACCATTCATTAAGTTGTATAAATAGATATGAAATAAGATAATTTAAAGATTGTGTATCATCCGTTAAAACAGAGTTATGCAACTGCAAGTTTGATTTAGTCCAGGATATACATGTACATTACATTAACATTGTATTTACTAAACAGACCCCATCAAGTTCGAAGTACGGTTCCCAGAAACGCCAGTCCCTGCCCAGGAAACCACATACATGTGTATGGCCTTTGAATTCCCATCTGATAAGCCCTACCATCTGATCGCCTCAAACCCAATCATCGCCAACAGTGAAGTCATGCACCATATCATCGTATACGGATGTGCTGGAATGAGTAATTTTTGTTACCCCTAAATATATTCCATACAGAATCTATCTGACGTGCCGGTTCGATTGCATTTGATTTTTGTTTGCTTTAATGTATACAAATTGTAAAACAAGAAATATTTTTACAGAACACTGTATGAAAGCGAATTCGGAAGAAATTTTAATAAGCTTTTCAAATTGAAGAAAAGAAACTTATGAGAACCGCTGCTTCCAGTCTAACATATGACTACTTATTTTGATAACATATTAACTGAATCTGTTGCGTCGTTAATAACGATGGTTTTTACGAGTTTTGTGTTGTTTGTTGTTTCTGGTTTGTGATTGGTTTGTTTTTGTGTTCTATGTCCTTGGGGTTGTCCCTGTGCCATTCAACGGGGCTTATGTTTAAGTTTTCCTACTGGACTAGTTTCTGAAGGTTTTCATATAAATATTAGTACACTTTCGGGACAGAAAGCTGGGAAAATCAGACCAATCATTTACAAAACTTTAGATTAATATATACAATAAATAAATAATAAATAAAAGATTTTGCTAATATATTCTCTACAGACACAGCGCCAAGAGAGCTCAACAAGCCATGGGTTTGTGAGGATGAAATAAAATATTGTGAGGAGGCGATAAGTGTATGGGTAGCGGGCGGGAATGGGATGTGCTTCGACGAAAACATGGGTTTCCAGATTTCTGGAGAGAAGGGACTGAAATATGCAGTTTTGGAGGTATGCTTTTTTACTGCCAAAGTTTTAAAATATTTACTGACAAAATGACTTGGATCCAGAATCGAATAATATCATTTATATTCCAAAATGAATTATTACACACGATCAATTACGGCAATGCCATATGAGGGATATATGCGTAGCTAGTAGACGTTGGCAACGTCAATCTTCTTAGGATATAAATCAAGCTGACGCTGCTTCGGTAATTGCCTTGACAGTTGTGTATGCTGGTATTTACTTAAGGTGTATTGTCTAACAAGCAACTAGCTTAATTCTTGAAATAATACTGAACGTGCTAATAATTGCTAAATAGAACTTGTTGAAATGTTCATGGATGGAGAAAAGACAAACAACAAGAGACACATAAGATTAGAACCCATAAAAACAAACACAAACCAGCACACTTTCAACTTTGATTATATATATATATATATATATATATATATATATATATATATATATATATATATATATATATATATATATATATATATATATATATATAGTTGAAATTGTTAGTAATATTGACTCGATGTAAAATGGTTATTGAGAGTAATGATAAGTGTAGCCCTGTACTCAGTAATCTGATTAAAGAATCATTGACTCATGTCTGAAGATCCATACGGACCATCATTGTGCCATCTCTAATTCGGTCTAAACGAGTATCATAAGGTTTCTAAAGCTACATTGTAAATAGTACCTAGAACGCCTGGCAATGGTTTTGTGTGTTGATGGTTAATGTGTAAATGCTTGTAATTGTAGCATTTGTATGAAAACAATACTGCCTTTATACCACATATGACATATATTAATTTCGGATTCACTTGAACAACGCCATTGAACGTACCCATATTGACACTAAGGTTTAAACAAAACAACGCTTTTCACACTTAAAATATACTCCCATTTCAGTTTCATTGGAGCACTCCCTTGTCGACAGTTATAAAGATAGTTCTGGTTACGAACTTTACCTCACTCTAACCTCTACACCATTTTACGTATACATTCATACAATAAGGTTTAAATGAAACAACGCTTTTAAACCTCAAAATATATTCTGTTTCCCATTTCAGTTTCATTGGAACAACCCCTCCCTTGTCGATGGTTATACAGATAGTTCTGGTTCCGAACTTTACCTCACTCCGAATCTCCGCTCGAACAATGCTGGAGTGTTATTAATTGGCCAGAATAACATCGCCATTCCGCCGGGTAAAATAGAACACGAGGAACAGGGCACCTGTCCTGGCAATTGCACCAATCAGATCATGATGGGAGATATTCAGGTCACAATGGTATTTAACCACATGCATTTGATGGGTAAGTATACCATTTGTTTGCCCATTTTTCTTTTTAGACTTATTTGATTTGATATATAAATTGATTCCAATAAAGTATATCGAAAAACTCTCTTGAACATTCAAACAGCTGATTTCTGAATTCGATCGTGAAGTACTCAAAATAGTTTTTATGTTAAAAAATAAACAAATAAAGCACACTTTATTTCTTGTTGGTAAAGTGTGAGGTCGGGCGTTGAACTATAAGTTCAAGTTTATCTTGACTGAAATAGCTTTGTTTAAGACTTGGTTTGTTATCAAACATAACTTAATGAACCATTTGTCTGAAACCTGATTTGTTTAACTTCAGGAAAGGCACAAATCACAGAGCTGAATCGAAATGGACGGCGTATACAGTACCTAGCAAAAGATGACCACTATGACTACAACAGTCCTGTGGTTTATAAGTGAGTGTAATGCGGTTTCATGTGCGTTTTATTAGTACGGATCTAAGCTAAGCATTCCCGAATGAAAAGTTTATTTTAAGTTGAACACAATCTTCGTTCTTATTCAAGGTATTCTGATACTAAACATGAACGGTGGATTATATATTTAGGCTATCTTTGATACGACGAGACTCATGTCATAGATGTCCGCTCATCTAAGAGGTTATGGTTTTTTTTGACCTCATCCAATAAAAGAACAAAAAGTACTGCCATTCGTTCAGTAAACATGTATACGGCGAACGTTTGCTGTTTGGTTCCCCGCTGGAAGTTTATTTACGGCGTTGCAACAGGGATACAAAACGTTTGCAAGCGTTTTGTTAACTCTCGCCTTACTGAAAGCACTTCTGGTTTCTTCTCACGAAACCAACCGACTTAAATCCGATTTCATATAAACAATCAGCGCGTTTTCGCACCAAATTATAAAGATTCGAGTGAAAATAAATCAAACTGTTCCGTATCACCTAAACAATAGTAATAAGTTTAAAAAGAAATGAATTTTTATCTATCAAGAATATGTAAGTTTATTTTCACTTGACTATAACGTGTCGTATACGAAATAATAAAAATTGTATCCAGTAAGAATCACAGCATAAACACTATTCTTGTAACAAGTTCTTTCTCATGATGACGTCTGCCCCAGTTTGATGACGTCATAATTTATTTCATATCAATACGTCATTGTATATCAAATTTAGTAAGTGAGGAATGTTTTAAGATTTTTTTCACGAAATCAAGAGAAAATGTTCTATTCTGATGATTAAAAATGAAAATTAACTTCTTTATTTTAAAAATATCTTAATCATAAAAAGGAAGTAGAAATAAAAAATGACTTGCTGAGATATAACCAATTACCCGATGATTGTTTCTTCAAGTTAAATTGCTTACAAGCATATGCAGTTATATTGTTATTTTTACTGGAAACAAGGTATTGTATGTGATAGAACGCCATATTACTAATCTATTTGTACAGATATAAAAATCCTATAACCGTTCGACCAGGAGACGAACTCCACACAACATGTGTATGGCAATCGCTTGACAAAACAAAAACAGTCAACTATGGCGAAGGGACGCAAGATGAAATGTGTTTTGCCATCTTTATATACTACCCTAAGGAAAACTTACTGTCAGAATGTGAGTAATGTGTGTTGCAAGACAGTTTACAATAGTTCATAACGCTATGCTACGTTTGTTATTTGTCTTTTGTTCCATATTCCTATAAATAATATCAGAGTAAATATTTTGGCTGCTGAGATTGTCAGCTATTGACAGTTTATGTTGTTTTTTTGTTATTAATAAAGATGAAACAATGTCTTCTGTCATGTCGTCACTTCTATGCACGGAGTCTACGTTAGGTTACAAACATATTCATCTCCTCACGTACTATCAGAATGCGTGTTTCAAGATTGTTCACAATTATTAACAAATGTCCGTTTGTAATTTAATTTTTATCTACGCTGCCGTAAACAATATCAAAGTAGATATTTTGGTAACAGGGCTTGTTGTTGATTGCATCAAGTACATTGTTGATATTAGTTATATATTATTCATTACTACGTTGTCTTGTTTCCTATACACGTGGTGAACGTTTTAATCACTCTTGTCACATTGCAAATCAGTAACGGTCTACTAAAACCGAAGGCTCAAGCTAACGGAGATTGTGTAAACCCTGTTGACCGAAGGGTTAACAGGAATGGTTCAATGTTTTAAAAATAGTTCGAATAGTTACAAATTTTTAACACTTCTTTCGTAGTCGAGCGCATAATAACCAGCTGATGCATTTTTAATAGCGTTCCAGTAAAGTCGCCAGTTCTGCTTTCTATAAAAAAGATTGTATTCGAATGTGACTAATACCAACTTACACTTATCTTTCATATAAGCCAAAACGAAATGTTATAATGTATCATCTTGTATTCATTTCAGGGTGTGTATCAGAGTGGGGACTTGATTTTTGTGAAATTTTGATGAACGGAAATGTCATAAGAGGGTGTGATTTTGGAAAGATGTTAAATCCAGCGTAAGTGCTTAATGAACCACACACTTGAGACAATATTGAATGTCGTGTTTCGTAACTTCATACATATCAATACTGTTTCAAAGATGTACTATAATAGACCTTTCCGACGAACTCCGGACAATGAACACGATCAGCGTACTATGAACAAAATACAGGGATTTTCTCAACATAATCGAAGTTACTGACTTTTTTTATCTCATTGCTATTACCGTTATCATCATCATATTTATTATCGTTATCATCATCATATTTATCATCCTCATCATCCTCATCCTCGTCCTCATCATCAGCAGCAGCAGCAGCAGCACCAGCAGCAGCACCAGCAGCAGCAGCAGAATCAGCAGCATGTCATTGCAAGGGATGTCAGAACACCACGGGAAAAAATCTTATAGAAACGAGTAAAACGCATCCACTAGTACATTTTGACGGCAGTCTGTACACAAAAAAATATTAAAGCAAACATGTTTTATCAGATCAATTATAAGCATGTATCATTATGTATTAATGTAACCGGGGAGCGGCGTTCTGATGGTTGACACGTTCTTGAGCGGCTTCACGGGCGCAGGCTGGACGGCACGTGGTGGATCGGCGTTCAGAGGCGCATGCTGGACTGCATGTGGTGGAGCGGCGTTCATGGGTGCAGGTTGGCTTGCATGCGGTGGAGCGGCGTCCATTGGCGCAAGCTGGGCGGCACGCGGTTGAGCGGCGATCATGGGTGCAGGTTGGGCGGTTCGTGGTGGAGCAGCGTTCATTGGTGCAGGTTGGGCGGCACGTGGTTTATTTGGTCCATTCTTCGAACATCTTTTAGTTCCTTTGGTTAAATGACCGTCTTTAGATGAGTGGCGCTCTCGAATGGGCTTTTGGGATTTAGACCTGATAGTTGGAGTGATCGACAGCACATCGCACGAAATACAAAGACCAATTAATGAACAACAGCAACAGTATTTTTCTGGACACCGCCAATATCATTGCCTACATTCACAAATCATCGTTGACAATGAGCGTCATTATCTCTTTCATGAAACTGGGAATAAAAAAAGTCAATATATTTCTGATAATTTTGGTACGTCCCCCGTATTTTGTTCATAGTTCGGTGTTCGTATTCAGTGTTATGAGTTCGTCGGAAAGGAATATTAGTACGGAAATGATATGCAGGTAGTTCGACAAAGAGAAATAAAGGGCTCCAGGACTTTCTAAATGGGGGGGGGGGGGGGCACAACTAATTATAAACATATCAAACTTTTTTTGAATGCATTATTTTAATAATATAATTACATGAAATTAACATTTGTCTTCACTGTCAATAATGTTTGGCAGATCACTTGAATTAAAATATAGCATTTACTGATCTAAGATAAACCTTTCAAAAAACAGAAATGATATTTTATTTTTTTCGGTTTGGGGAATCGAACAAGGGACAACGGATTAACAGACTAAGTCGTTAACCACTCGTCCACCTGATACATTTATCACACAGGGGGGGGGGGGGTCACGGGCCATCTTTGCTCCCCCCCCCCCGGTAGAACCGCCACTGTCTAGCATAGTTATAGGGAAGCTTATGAACTGATGAAACATGAACTGATAGCGCCAGTCTAAATCAAGTATTGACTATTCAGGTTAGGTTTCAAATTCTACAATCGATCAATGTTATCCTTACGGACTTCTAACGCATAACGTGGTGTTTACTTGATTTCGAAAAGTTGCAAGAGGGTTTGCGAAACTATAATATTATGGTAGTGTAAGCACAACATTAACTTAACAAGTAAAAAAAGGAACAAAGAAAATAAAAAGAACACAATCATATAAGACATTTAAATGTAGTTGATAAACGTACGCCTAAAATTGAAAATTACAAAGTATAAGTTATCCTGAATATGAAATATAAAGGAACATTTTTGGGATATTATAAGCATTTTCTACAATAAACTCTTACGCCATTATCGTACTGTGACCTTCACCTTGCTATTCTGAGCGCGTTTCGGCATGGTTTTTATTAAATGTTATTGCTCAGACTGGGTTTGTTAACGTCATCCATATCTTGTGAATCGTTTTGTAACGAAGTTAATACTTTTAATTTTCTATCATATAACGTACAATATGGTTTTAATATTTTCAACTTTCTTAGCATACAACAGCACATAGTTCTTATATTGTCAACTTTGTTAGCGTACATAATCAATTGGTTTAAAAGACAAATACTTTTTTCAGCACTAAAACGCATTTACTTTTGATGTGTTTACAACAAGAAATAACAACGGTGTTATGGTTTATTACTAGTACTAGAGAACAGTCATTGAGAACTAAACTACTTTGATAGCATGCAGCATGTAGAAGAACATAGACGTGGCATAAACTACATAAGGCAAAAATCCCCATTGGTGAGGATTCTTGCAAAAATAAAATCAGAAGCTTAGGCATTACATACCTGACACCAAACAAAATATCAGTGTTTCAAATATTCAAGGATTATTGCCATGGATGTCAAAATGTTGAAAATACGCTAATCATTCAGACATGATAACCTAATGTAAGGTATTATCTTTTAATTACAGAGACCCCGTCACTGTGGCCATGAACGAAGCAGTCGCAGAAAAATGCACACCATTTGTTTGCCGGGAGGAATGTCTTGATTACGTTAGAACCCTCAAGGAACAACCCTGCTTCATTGGAGACGTAGAAAAGATGTTGAGAACTCGGTACCTAAGTGAAGAATCCACAAGAAACGAAGTCATATCCTTCTTTGCTGCAATCGATTCGTGCGATAAGGAGCTGTGGATGGAACGTTACCGATTATATGGAAACATTGATGGTCCAATAGCTTCTGCCGAGAACCGCTTGGCATCGACGCATTTTATACTCGCAGTTGTTGCCCTTTCATTGTTGTTTTGATAATATAATGTGCATATGTTAACCTCGAGAATGCTTTAAACTGGTTTAAACCCCCAGTAAATTTACATTTTACTGACCGTTCCAAGGCGGTACCTAACAATTGATAAACATACCAATTATATATATATATATATATATATATATATATATATATAGTATTTATGCACTGTGCAGTTTGTAGAGTTTTGTGTTGTTCTATGTTTCTTGTTTGTGAATTTGTGTTCTATGTCTTTGTCGTTTGCCCATTGCCATTAAACCGGGTTTATTTTTAAACTTTTTGCTACTGAGCATGATTCTGTAGCTTTTTGCATAAATCGTCATGATCAAGTTATTCTAATAACGCAACAATATATAAATATCATCCAGTTAACACGTTTTAGTATAAGTTCGGCAATGATTGTAGATGAAAAGTATTAAGGACAATTATCGATTATGTATCATTGTAGACACATTTCATATTTGGTAGTTGGACAGATAGACTCAAAGAATTACTTGGATTTTATTTAAACCATGGATATAAAGGCAATACTTTGAAGAGTACTTGCCTTCTAGTTTTTGGTTATGAATTCCTAAAACAAATATAGTGTTGAATATAGCATCCTTACATAACTAAGCTTTCAGACCATTGATTTTGTGATTTTTTTGTTTATTCATGTTATCTTTAAAACCTTCTTTAGCTGGCTCGGAGTGTTTTGGCATGTGACGTCATTTTCTTCAAGTATTTTACATAGGTAATCATTTGGAAGAAAAGATAAGCTAATATATCTCGCTTTTATTTTTAATAATGTTTTCTTTATTTGTTCCCAGTTTTAGTACAATGATGCTTTTTATTATTTTATTATTATTCACACAGTTTTAAAACTTTTATTTTATAAGACAGACTGTGTGTGATGATCATTGTTTCAAACAATGACTGCATCGTATTTTTGAAAAGTTTTTGCATTAGGTGCTCTGAATTGTATTCCTCCTGCAGATAGAGTTTGGGATCTCTAACCATTGATGTACTTGGTGTTTACCTATAAGTTATTATTATTTGTTTTATTGTTAAGTTTCCCAAGTTTAAGCATTCTGTGATAAGATTTCCCTTTTTCGTTTTTTTCTTTATTTAGGATTGTTGGGATAAGAGTGAGGTTTGTGCACGTAAACTGGTTTAACCCCCCAGTAAAATTACATTTTACTGACCGTTCCAAGGCGGTTACCTGACAATCCTTGATAAACGTGTTTTGCTTAAAATCTTACAGCGTTTCAATTAACATGTTTGCTGTGTATTTTATGAAGTATCTGTATATTTTGTATGAGTAAATGCGGTATTTGATCACTTTATTAAGAGTCAACAATTCCAACTGTGATTCAATGATTTCCACTTCTTTGAATAAACGTTCTCCTTTAGCTTTCAGTATTGTTTTTCACATGAAGCATATGCTATTTAATAATGCTATGGAAACCACACGGACACGTCCAGTAGTCAAATTGTTAACAACGACCATGTTTAAAGTCACAATGTTAACCTAGCAGACACTGAACAAGAGACACATATCAGTCAAAGAAGTATACGGTTGTATAAATTGGTTTCTTATAGACATTTGAAACAACATCACGGTACTTCTGTTTGCATCCATGTTAAAGGCGCTAGTGTCTTGAATGCACGTTCTACACCTGGACTGATATTCTGTATCTTACAGAAGGGTTTGTTTTCATTGCAAGACCCCGAATCACTTCAGTTTTAAATATCAGTCGTAAATAGTATTCCTGAATAGATAAGTTTAATGGCCTGGTTCGGTAGCGTTATTTATCATCAAGTTATTAGATGTTTAGAAAAAACGTGTCGACAGTGCGCAGTGGCAGATGTGTTTGTTTTACATGGACGCTTTGTTAATCAAATATCAATTGGAACACAAGAACTTGTAATGCTGCAGCCAAATGTCTTAAACAGTATTTCTCTGTTTTATTGTATCAGTTTATGTTTACAAAACGTTAATTGATTGGTCAATATTTATCAAGTAACTACTATTAACCAATCAGTTGCCAAAAGATAACCTGCGCAAAACTTGTCTAAGTTTTATTCAGTTGATTGCTGGTTTGTTTATCTCTGCAATTTTAATATGCGTTCATATCTGCCAGCGTTCGAACATTATTTAAGCAATAAAATAAAAGCTTGTCCAAATCCTCTTTAACCTCAACGATCGCATTTTATTACGCTTCCTGAATAACGCACCTGTCTAGGTGGGCTTTATCTCCTAAAATGGCACTGTCTGTGCCAACGATGGCTTCAGTGCATGTACCAGGACGCTAGATCATTGACAATATTGCAAACTTCTTATTAACACTCAAAGCAGCTTTGACTTATAAGATCCAGTAACATCACAGTTAGCAATGTTGTCACTCAAATCACGTGATGATAAACCACGTGACGTATTTCAGAACGTTTTCGTTTATTTGAAATAAATTTTGTCTAAAAAGTAAAATGTTGTTATTTATTAAAATTTAAATCAAAAAGGGTTCATGCATTTAAATTCTAATTTAATTTAAAAGTTTTAATTTCGTTTTCAATAACATAGATATAAGCTGCAATATAGTAAACGTTCTTATTAACTCAAAGAAAGATGAATAATTTATCGCTGCAATGTACGTGTTTCTTAAATGACTTTAGCTTTTCGCATACATATTAATGTTGGCCCTACATTTGGAAGCGATGGTATGGTTCAGAAACGTTTTAATGTGTATATGATTTAATCCTAATCATAATATGCCTATCTGTTAATTTTAACTATGGAGATACATACTTGATTACACGTTCATGCCTGCCAGATAAAGAAATGTTACATAATATAATTGTTTACAATTTCACTACGCACCTTACATAGCGTGGGGTTAAAGAAAAGGGTTCTAAAATAAACATACATAATGAAGGTCTGACCAGTATCGTTATGATGGTCTTAATGTCTCATAATTATCACAAACGCTTGTATAATGTCGTTAAAAACATGTATATGTAGAATGTATTTGCAAATGTTAATATTAGGCCACAACAAATTGATCATTTGTTCTATGGATTTTGCCCAAAAAAGTAGGAGCGAGCGAGTTTTGATTGTATCACATGAAAATCTGTCTCAATATATAACAAATGGCAATAAGATCCAGTGCTTTACTATTAACTTCAATCTAAGCATGGATATATTGTAAAAACAACATTCCTCATAGTAACGTGCAATTATTCGAAGACCAAAAAGAAAACTATTGTATTCATTCCGTAACTTACTATCACAAAAAAACATTTTAGACAAGTAAGAGTAATTCATCATTTGAGCATTTCCAAATATTGGGTCAGGTCTATATTTGAACTTCTTGAAGCAAATGATAATATTGTAGTGACTTTGACATTGCAGAAGATCAAAAGTGTAAAAAACACAGAGAACATCTCTAAAAAAAGACACTGCGGATTAAATTGCGGGACAACATAATTGAAGCAGTATTAAACAAATCTGCAAATGTGGCACCGGTTATTATATAAGAGCAGGTGGTGGAATAAAGATGTTTCCCGTTCAAGACCTCGCCTTTACCACGAACCTATGGTTTATAGGTCCGTGCCTTGAAACAAAATATCATGACACCCTCCAGAGCTTCAATGCCCGTAAGAAACAGGCCTCTTTAATAACAGGCCACTTAACTACAAATCGATCAAAGAAAACAAGAACAAAGAATTGAGAAAATTAAAACTGTCATTTTACTTATAAAAGGTTTTATTTTCTGAATTTACTGATGTTATTTTTATACTGTACATGTACATGTATGTGTAATGCACAAGTCAATTGTAACCACGGCCCCCAAGGTCCGGGGAATAGCGGGGACTGACTTTCGGTGCAGCCAACCCCGGGCAAATCCACCGGCACTGCGGGGCCACCTGGAAGCTATCTCCGGTATACCCCCGGTTCTGGGGGGGGGGGGGGCATGGTTACAATTGACTGGTGCATAAATACAGACTTTTTCTAAAACATTTACAAGTCCTACTATTTGTATCTGTTTATAACAATTATGAGTATATGAAAACTGAGAAATGCATGATAGAATTTAAAAAATAACTCACGAAAACATGTTCATTTGTTGTAAGTCGAATGTCCGTGTATTTTAATACAAGTTTTGCACTCAAAATCTGATTAAGTTATAATTTAACACTAAATTTTGAGTACAAAACAATGAATTACCACTAAACCGGGTTTATGTTTAAACTTTTTGCTACTTAGCATGTTTCTGCTTTTTGCATATATATTAAAACACACATAAATAATTATTGCCTTCGACGCTGTGAAACTGTTGTTGTTTACTGAAGACTATAATCCATTGACTATGACACTGATTTTCAATTAAAAATGTGTATTTTACAATTACGAAAACCATGGACCTATAAACCATGGATTGGCAACTCTCATCTGTGTTAATGCGATCATCTCAAACTCACGCGTGCAGCGGGATTTCATTCCGAGATCTTACCGTGTGGTCATTTTCGAGACGTCCGACATCGGCCGAATATATACATGTGGGAAAACATTAATTAAAATTGACTTAAATGCGTGGTACTTTTATTTGAGTTGATAATAGTTCAATGGAATCTGATTAAATCACAGTTATTAATTATAATTAAATCTATAACGAACAAGGCATTATTAGCAGAGTTGGCGGAAATAACCGAAGATTGCCGTTAATCACCGATCGGAGATTCGGCGGAATTTTTCGATATTTGCCGAGCGCGCGCTAAGGATTGTGGGTAAATTATTATTTCTTATCGTTTCACCGATATGGGGCAGTTGCCAATCCATGCTTTATAGGTCCGTGCGAAAACTAAAAGTATCCTGAAAATTAATACCGGAAATAAATAATAACGGTGCGTCCTGCAAAATATTCCCGACAAAAAGACTGTCAACAAATATCGGCTGTTTTGCGGTTACCCGGACCTGATTTTGTCCTGACACGAGGAAAGTTTGCTCGCGGAGAATGTAAAGCATGGAAATACCTTCAAAAAAAGCGAAGTCGACGTTGCAGGTTTAAATTTAAGTAAAGAACTTTAGAAAATAGAGATAATTCAGAAGTAAAAAAAAATAATATGCGCGGCCAAAACGTATGTGCGGGCGCAAAAAAAAAAGTTTTTTTTTTATTTATTTTTTCGTTTGTCGAATTTTAGGTGCGGCAAATCCGACGAACAAATGATCAATTTGTTTTGGCCTTAATGCAAAACAACTGACAAGAACATATTGAAAAGTAAGAATAACTGTTGTTGAAAATGGTCCGTTCGCTTAGTACATTGTATGAATATTTTGAACGCTATAGAGCAATGTATTACATGTAATAAATTTATGACAATAAACGTTAATGATAATTAATAAATTAGGCAACTTTTCAATTCCATCCATGTGGCATGTACATAAACACTGCACAAAGTACACCAAGTACGTGCCTGGATATCAACAATTTAAGCACATGTGTATCCTCGTATTTAACTTGTAAAAAACATACTTTAAACTATTTAATATTTTTTCCGGAAATTGAACAGTATCTCAAAGAATGAAAGGGACGTACATTTCGATGAAAGATAGCCTCAAAACTTTGACTATACGTTAGCCATTAAGCTTCATATAAATCTTAAAGCTGCACTCTCACAGATATACCATTTTTACAACTATTTTATTTTTTGTCTTGGAATGGGCAAATATTTGCGTAAATATCTGCAAACTTACTATATAAGATTGTTGACCAAAAATCAGATCGTAGATTTTCATATTTCCGTTCGAAAATTAATGTTTTATGGCTTAAACTAACGGTTTAAGAAAAATGCAAAAAACATCTATTTTTGAACTTATATATAAAAGTCTGCGATCTAATTTTTGTCAGCAGTCTTATATAACAGGTTTACATGTTTTTCGCAAAAATTGGCTCGTTCCAAGACAAAAAATAAAAAGTTGTCAAAATGTTCAATCTGTGAGAGTGCAGCTTTAATTAATTACAATAATCTTACTTCAAAAAATGCCTTCAATAAAATTCAAAAAAGTAAGTTAATAATAAAATGTGGCAAGGCATCATTCCCCAGAATTCTGTAATATCATAAATTAGGAATATAATGTATGTTATGGTGTAGACATGAAAACATATAATAAACTTTCACTAAACAATATATAAACAAACACAATCGTTGACCCTTAACCTTTATTTGCACGCATTAGAAGAAAAATCCACTGTATACAATTAAATATATAATTAAATAGGAAACTATAACACACGTTCTTCAGTAAGACATGCGCAACAAGTTTCAGAAAGTCATTAAGAATTAGCCAATAGATATGGGTGGTTTCGAAGACGTACTTAGTGTAGTATGATTTGCGCAGCTAGTTTCAGACACTGATATGTTGGTCACAGCAACACCGTCTTGCTTGTAGCTCTGGTCAACAAGGCCCTCAAAAATCACCTGAAGACACACATTGGTTCAATTACATCGGATGACGAAGAAGTCTTAAGAACGATAAAAGTAATAATGCTAATAATCATGAATGATAAAAGCAGTATTTTTCAATATGTTGTAATGGTTTCCATGATAAAACATATATGCATGTGTATTATGCTACCCAACTTTGATACTAAGAGTTCTCATGTTCTTTTGGTATAACTCAAGCGTAATAAACATTTTCTTATCTGAACCAGGCTTTTTTTCCGATATGAATGGTACAAATGGATTGAGTCGATGTGGATGGTAAAACAAGTTTTGTATTTATTTAAATAGAAAGTTTGTTATAATGTTATTACTTTTACTTTTATTTTTAAGTTAAATATTTTGTTCAGTTTTCTGTTTAAAAAGGCTATTAAATTGCAAACAAGTGGGAACATACGATTTAAACATTCGTTTAAAGTTTTAATTAAAAAGACAAACTTACATAGATCGATTCAGATGACGATATTTCCACGTGCTCGGTGATCCAAGTGTTTCCTTGGTCAGTGGATACGGACCACACTTTGGTCCCGGAAGTTGGAAGCGATTGGACGGTGTCACGTAAATGTTTAGTTCTAAGGCACCAGCACCATGTAAGAAGTACTCGAAGGAAAGACATCTTGTTTTGACTATTGCAGAATCAAAGACGGGACTTTTTAACCAGGCTATCATTGGTCCACTGTGGGATGACTGTGAGAATTCAACTGCGACTGAAATAGATAAGGGTTTATTCAGCCGAACTATAATAGGGTCGTTGTTTGGGTGATGTGAGAAATGCATTGCGACTCAAATGAGTTAAGAATCTAAAATAAAGGTAGTGGTACAATCAGTGTGTGTATACCACGTGATAAATTGCGTCATAAATACAAAGTCGGAAGGCAATAGTTTGCTTCGATGAAGACTTTAAACAAAGATAACTTCACTATTTCTTCACCATTTTAAATGAAAAAAGCGCAGTCTACGCCGCTTACGGAGCCCCGCCTTCAGTCTTTTATCAGTGTTTGATTGAGTGTTTAGTTTCTTGAAACACTTCGACAAACCTTTCACAATACGGCCGTCTTACGGAGCACTGTCAAAACATTATTTTGGAAATAGGTTTATCGAAGTGTTTGATGAAACCAATCACCTTATCAAACTTCGGTAATAAAGCGGGTTTTTTTAAATGGTGTAGTAAAAGAAAAGTTATCTTTGATTTAAGTCTTCGTTTTAAGCAAACCTACCGACGTAGCATATATGACGTTATTTATCATGTGGTATACACACACTGACAATGAAGTAATGCGTATTCGTTACACGAATATTAATTTGATATTTCAGTTTCAGAAAGACCGCTTTTCTGTTTTACCTTTCACCCAGATTACAAAAGTATGCATAAGATTTTCGTCTTCATTTGCTTAGATAGTTTTGGAAATAAAATGATACTTTCGATAACAATTATATATAAATAAGAATAATATTAGATTGTGCTTATTTCTTCACTCCAATTATCAAAATGATATTCAACTATCCGGCTCCAACTCATCAGTTGATACATTTCACGGCAGACTTGATGCAGGTTGATCTTAATCTATATTCTTTTTCTATTCACTTGTTATTTCTTTTGTACTAGTTTCTTTTTGTGAAGCAGTGTTCTGATTGGTAAATACATACCTGAATCATTCGATGTCACGATCCAGTCGAGAGAACTTTCGCCAACAAAGTTGGTCCAGTTACACAAAGTTCCTCTTTCAAATGTGCATCCTAAAGTCTTATCTAAAACCCAACAAAAAACAATGACATCAATAGTTGGGTGAATCAACGGTATGATACGGAATAGTGCCTCATTTAATGTGCATAACAGCATGAATAAGAACTAAGCAATAGTGCATAATACACATTTTAATTGAATTTCATTTAGTGGTTTAGGTAACTAGAGGCCGTTGGTTCGATCCCTTACAGGGTGGTCGTGTGCGATGTATCTGTTTTAAATCAAGGTGCAAATGTTAACTTATTTCTCAAGTGCCAGATAGCACATACACTACATGTCCTTATTCTTAAGCACTTAACATGCTTCAGTGGTTCCATCCAATGTCGTTAAGCACTTAACATGCTTCAGTGGTTCCATCCAATGTCGTTAAGCACTTAACATGCTTCAGTGGTTCCATCCAATGTCGTTAAGCACTTAACATGCTTCAGTGGTTCCATCCAATGTCGTTAAGCACTTAACATGCTTCAGTGGTTCCATCCAATGTCGTTACCGTTATGTTATAAACTATAATGAAACACTTATGGCCTTTATGCATATTGTAACTTTACCGTTATATGGGGTACATGTAATATAAACGTAAATTATATACGAAACAGATAAGCAACCGGCAACAAGATCTAGAGGGTTCAGGTTATTTAAACTCAGTGTTGCAATGTTAAATATGTCAAAAACATTGTCAGGATGTCGTTAGCAAAAACAAAAGTCCATTTTCTTTTAAATTTGACGTCAATTACATATTTGACGTCGCAAAGTGAATCCCCTACCGGATCATAAAACAGGTACTTCTCTTCTTCAGTAAATATCATTTGAAGTTGGCCCCTGTTTAACAACGACTGTTTTAAACTTTAATGAAACACAAATTGCCATTATGTATATTGCAACTTTACCGTTATAGTATGTACATGTAGTAAAGCCGTTATATACGAAAAAGATGAGCAACAGGCAACCAGACCATAAAACAGATACTTCTTAGTAAATAACACTTGAAGGTGGCCCCTGTAAAACAACGACTGTTTCATCAAATAACTTACGTATTTCGCAGTTCCTTCCCTCGTACTCGTTGGCTGTCACGTTGTCGTCGGTACAGAAGCAGAAGTAAGGACGAACGTTCGAGAAGCATAAACCATGCATGCACGGGCTAGATAGGCAGGGATCATGTCCTGTAGTGCATTCATACATTGTACAAATATCAGTACATTCATATGTTAGCAAAAATATATGGATAGTAAAATAAAGAAAGGTTTTCGTATCGATTTACACGTGTAAAACAAACACCACATGTTAAGGAAAAAGAAAGAAAAGTGAATCTTAATAATTAATCTTACGATGTTCACAAAGTGGGCCATAGTACTCATCCTGGCAGAAGCAATCAAAATCACCCGTCAAGTCATCGCGCATTTTGCATTCGCCAGAGTTTTGGCATGGTATCGAATAACAAGGGTCTGAAAGTTTCCAATGTAGCGAGTTATATAAGAATGCAAACTTAACGTTCAAACAAATAAAAATACTGCAATTTGGACAACACCTTAAGTTATAAATAGTTTTATCACATGCATGGACAGACGAATAATCGAGTTCCACTTTATGTACAATACATGTAAGATCTTATCACGTACTTTTCGGCTCGATGCGTGTTAGTATACATGTTGTGTCTGGCATGTTCCTAAAACGTGAAAAATATACTTATTGAATCAATTCGTATTGAATGAATGGTAACAAATTGTTTTTTTAATGCAAAGAATATTAATAAAAGTTATTTGTATTCAACTACGCTAAAAGCAGATCGCGTAGTATTTTCAATTAAGCAATTGAACCTTAGGACTTTACTCTTAGGAATCTAAATTATTAATGCAATAATACACTTCATTGAGAAACTATTTGAACTTCGTAATACAAATAACACGTCAAAACACGCCTACACTTAATAAATGTTATCATTATTTTTTATTTTGTTTACGAAATACTTCTACTAATGCATCGGCATACATCCGTCCAAGGTTGTTTCTGATTGAAATGGCCGAGGTGTTCCGATTTACTTAATCGTTGTGCACATTCATCAAAGAAAACGGAGACGCAACTGACATCTCGTTGTCTTCGCCTAGTCCATGTTAAGACATCATCATCAATATAGATAAACATTTCAACACTAACCATACTTACCCGATTTCCACAATGGCTTCTAAACACACGTTGAAATAGCCTGACGTGTTGCTTTTGAAATGAAGATCAATCTGGAAGGTATCGGACAAAAGCTGCTCCGGCTTACTTGTTTCTATCGTAAACGGTTGTCCAACATTCGTGAGGTTATCGTTCTTTACAGCCTCAATATTTGTCACAACTATATCCTTAACCGCGCTGAAATTCATTTTTTGCAACTATTTTGAATTAGCGAACAGCATTGGCCCATAAAATGATGACATAAGTCATCAAAAAACATACGGCTTTTAGCAAAGATGCCAGTTACGATGTTTAACAGACAACACCCATATAGGGTAAAAATATAATAATAAGAGGGCATTAGATTGGTGATCAAGCACACAGAATTTATATAAACATTGTTTTTTTTTAAATTGATAAAAACGATCCTTGGTGATTTTAAGAACGAGTTTATTAAAAAATTGTATAGAATGACCACGAGTGTGATATTAGTTTCAATTCCTATCATATATACTAATTTCATGATCGTTGTATAATGCGCACGATTTAAAATGCATTTTTGTCCTTGATGTCATGTCAGTCAAAAGGCTTTAAATTGGTCATATACCAAAACTGTAATTTTTCATGATGACGATGCCATTTAAAATGTAAATACAATTAACCTGCAAAAACATACCTGTTGGACTTAACAAACAATGGTAGGACACACACGTGTTCCTGTAAGCATTCTACTCCGTCAACTGGCGAGGGTAGGTCAACAAAGTGTGGGAGATCCTGGAAACACAAACATGCGTCTAAAATCTAATTACTTAATAGTATCCACTGATGATACAAATGAGATTACCTCAACATTCAGCAATGTCGATATAGTGGTATGTGTGTTGTCTTGTTGTATGTCATGATTTGTGTTTGCGCTCGGCTTAGATCCATGTGCCATTTAACAAGAACGGTGTTTTGTTTTCTGGTAACTAGAATATTATTGATCTAATGGAAACTGAAGGGACGTGTACCAGGTGATAAATTACGTCATATATGCTACGTCGGAAGGCAATATTTTGCTTAAAATAATGACTTAAATCAAATATAACTTTTTTTTTACTACACCATTTTAAATAAAACAAAGGGCCGCTTAAAGGGACACGCCTTCGTTTTATTACCGGGGTTTTGTTAGCTGATTAGTTTCATCAAACACTTCAACAAACCCGTTTTCAAAATAATGTTTGACAGTGCTCCGTCAGACGGCCGTTTTGTGAAAAGATTGGTCGAAGTGTTTTAAGAAACTAAACTCTCTTTCAAACTCTGGTAAAAGACAGTAGGCGAGGCTCCGTAAGCGGCGTAGACTGCGCTATGTTTCATTTAAAATTGTGAAGAAATAGTGAAGTTATCTTTGTTTAAAGTCTATATTCGAAGCAAAATATTGCCTTCCGCCGAAGCATTAATGACGCAATTTATCACGTGGTATACACACACTGTTAAGGGTTTAAACCAGTTTATGAGATGTCAAAAGCACGCCTTTTAAAACTAACCAAAATGGCACTAGACAGCAATAGCAAACTTATTTTTATTGATACATGTTTGGGTAACATCTTTGCGCGGTCATTAAGTATATTTACACCTCAACTTCTATTCCTTTAATGAACTGCCTTTCGGAAAACAATATACATGAAAAATATTTATCTTGTTATTGTTTGTATTGTGTCAGAAAGTCCCGTAAAATATAAATCAACATTTTAGAAAGTGTTGATTTTTATAATTTTAAATGTATAGTTGCCATTACTGTTTGAAATTTACGTTTAAAAGTTATTTCAAGTGGTTGATCTTTTCCCGCGATATTGTGACGCCATTTGAAAAAAAATGCTTCCGGTTACAGTCGGGTCGTTCTATTTACAGAATGGGTAGGAAAGGGTTACTGAAAGTTTTTGTTTTAAATGAAATTAAGTATGTTTTTAACAATTATTGAATGAAATAATAAACTATTGGTGTAAATATAAGTAATGAATTGCGGGCTTAATGTCATTATCGGGGATATGAACGCAATTGGGCTGGTACGCGTGAAGTCCTTCGGACTCCACACACTTTGACCAGCCCAATTGCGTTCATACCCCGATAATGAAATCAACCCCGCAATTCATTTAATTAAAAATGTAGGTACCATCTTGTTAATGAAATTCTATTTTCTTTAAACATACATAAGTAAAAACAAATTGTAGACGTGAGTTAGTAAATACAAGAATTATAAGCGATCATCTTCTAGCCAGAACTAGTATTATATCCCACGAAGATACAAATTTAAATCCTTACAAACATACGTTAAAATGATATTTTACAGGAAAGTTTTATTAAGAATCATACCGTTATGGATGGTAGAGTGTAATTCAGATCCGTGTCTGAAATTATAAATTGGAAAATTATTTATTCGTGAACATGTTAATAGTTGATTGTTTTATATCCTCAAGGATAATCGAATACAGATTTTTAAAAATAAACTAAATAATGTGTTTTAACCTATTACTGGAGTTCGGTGAGGGGTTGGGCGGTTGGGTCATTTTATTTATAAGTGTTGTCAATTAACATTTTCAATCAAATCGAAATTTGGAGTTGTTTGGAGGCTCCAAACTATTGCTCATCTTATATTCAATATGTTAACTCCTGCATGTTCGAATAAAGATGTTTTCTCCACAGTCAATAATGCAGAAAGTTTTCATTGCCAAGTGTTCAAAGAATACACTTTTCCAAAGAGATACCTTTCAATACATATATATTCTACTTTCTTAAGCTTACCTTTAAAATACAGAACAAAACATAGTTGTTCCGCTGTGCTTATCCTGCAACCAATGAAAAGAAAAGAAAAATGATATATAGCTACAAACTCAAACATATGAAATCCAACAAATTGATTGAACTTTATTTCACCATTGAGATACCTCGGCATTTGTTATTTAGTCTGATGGCTGGCTTTGAAACGCCTGATGGTTGATTTTTCTAAATTTAAGATATCATCTAGTCGGCCACGTTTCTGCCAATCATTTTTGCTGGGTGTACCGATGGCAAAGACACACATATAGTTTGATTCCTATATATATATATATATGATGTATATATATATATGATGCAGTTGCAAACAAAGCCCGTTACAAAAGATATGTACTTACCCTCTTGTGTCAATAGCTGAGATGCATACAATGTCTTGTTTGCTGTACTTAAAAAGTGGGGAGGTAGGAATCTGGGCTTCTGTACTTCCATTTAACTTCTTAAGTTGGGAAACGAAATAATCATTTTTATTTCTGCTTATCACTGAATACTTATGGATCTCCCTGAAACATATACAAGTATTTGGACTAAATAATGTGAATTTATCAAGCAAACCTGCCTATGCGTTTGTGCCATAATTGTACTTTGAACCAATTAAAAATCGCTTTACTCATTATCGTCATTCGCAGCGGAAGCTGCAGCGGCAGCAGCAATAGCACGAAATTTCGTATCTCATATTCAGCATTAAAGTATTATGCTTTCCTCTGATCCCTCATGCTCAGTGCTCACATGTTTCATTAGCCTTTTCGAAAATGAAATTTATAAAATATCTTCCTGGCGATGAAGATGTGTTTTAATTAGTAAAAAAGCACTATGTTAATATAGAGAAACTTTAATTGGATAAACGATGTCAAAAATATGATTAAACCATTAGACAAGAACATTAGCAAAATAATTGTTTAGGTGTTCAATGTTAAGGGCATTACATTAATTCAATGAAAAGTACACAGCTTTCCAGTACAACACTCATATGAATTTTAACAAACAATGGTAGGACACAAACGTGTTCCTGTAAGAATTATACTCAGTCTTACACATGTCCAGTTACAGAGTTTTTAGATGTACGGTACTATATCAGACTGCGCTTTGTTTCATTCGAAATGGAGAATAAATATAAAAAAAGTTATATTTGTTTACATTTCTCATTTGAAGCAAAATACTACCTTCCAACGTAGCATTTATGACGTTATTTATCACGCGATATACACACACTGTATATGTTACTGCCACAGACGACAAAGGGACAAAATGACATCTAGCAATCTATCGATACATATTGAGTGAAACACATAAGAAAAAAAAATGTTACAAACCGTCCAGGTGCTGATTTTGTGTATATCGTGGCTGACCATGTTGCTCGGTTGTAGACAATAAAACGTTCATTATCCTTCATTTTGGGTTCTATAAATATCGGTGCATCTGGTTCGTCTTTTATTTTTACTAATACCTAAAACGAGAGCTTAACACATTACAATACAAAACAGTAGAGCTGCATAAATATGTTTCTGATCTTGCATAGGTACGATAACTTATAATGGAACTTGATTTTCCTGCTAATCTTTAATTTATTTTAATACGAATGTAATAGCAACAGAGATATACGAACGGGGATAGATTAAACACGCTAGTCATATTTGAAAGCATCTCAATGATATATGTACAAGGAGGACAGTGATCTAGTGGCGAATAGATCCATCTGTCAACCAAAAGGCAGTGGATTTGAGCAAACCCAGAAGCACTTTATTTTGGCCTCTCAACTGTACAAAAGAACACTCGAAAGAGGACTGATACACAATGTCACAAACCTGAACTGGGATTTCACCCACACTGTCTCTAAAGGCACTTAAGGTTCTGCTCCCAAAGTCTATTGGTACTTTAGCAAATTCTGATATCACTATAGGAACAGAAACCCACTCTTCCGTGTGGTTGTTTTCAATTGCCAGAGTTTCAATTTTCACAGTGCAGTTCTGAAATTCATAATGGTCCTTAGTATATTGGACGATACATATTTTCATATAGAATTGTATATGCTCAAAGACTTACTAGGCGCCACTAGGAAATCATATTTTTACACTGAAAATGTATTTTGGAGTATTCTGTATAACATTGTGCAACATTTTCTTTTCCTAAAATGGACACAAATCAGTCAGGTTGATAATTCATAATTATAATACAAATGAATCTGACAGGAACGCCCAGTAACCAACTGTTTTTGAGCTCTTGTTTCGTCAATAAAACTCATTAATACGAAAGCACATAGTCAACACCACATTTCAGTTTATAAAGCTTAATATATATCTTTACCTATTGCAATTAATTTTAAGCAGGGCATAGGAACAACAAATAGTATGATCATTCTTAAATACACCAACATGTGTAGGAGAAAAATAGTATCAGCGCAGAATAGACTCCAACTGCATGACCGGTATCCATAAAGCATCTTAAGTCATTTCTTAAACTAAGTCGATTGTGTGGGGTTTTTTTCAAATTAAAAAAAGTATTTAT